>NW_020955767.1:37125-51290 GCF_003031625.1 Empidonax traillii | reverse complement strand
GTGTGTTCATAGTGACAGAATCTCCTTTCTCTATATTGGAGGAAAAGATGCACAGACTCAGATGGATGCTCTGTTCCTTAGCATGCAGAGGTGAGGCTGAAGGAAGCCTCGTGAGTACATCTTCTAATTGAATAATGGTGGCATGTAACAAACCCACTTCCTCATTGATAAGAAGAAAGGTTTCAGTCTTTTGAAACTTCATTAAACTCTCTGTAGTAATTAACCACTGTGCAAAGGTAGCACTCTCTTCAGTGCTATCAGCTGGGCTACTTCCAATTAAAACCACTGCCTGGACATACCTTATTGAATAATTAACCCCAGCATCAGGCTGCTTGAGAGAAGTGACTTGGAGTAAACATGCTTCTCGTTTCTCTCTTGTTGGGAGGGGACCAGATAATTTGTTTTTAAGGGAGTGGTGTCTGGTTATAGGAGTTTCTTCCATGTTTTGCTTTCTGTAATGCCAGAAGGCCGAAGCTAAGAAGTTTCTCACACTGCCATGAGTTACCAGGGCTGAATGTGACAATGGCTGCTTGGGACCAATTTAAAGACTGTCTAACTTAGCATTCTGGCGCCAGGGTTGATGGATAAGAGATAAGTGAAAGGAGTGGGGCAAATTGGATTCCCGGCTTTTGGCCATCCTTGTATTTTATTTTTTGTTGGAGTCCATTCCTGTTCAAAAGACCTGAGACCTATATAGTAAAAATGAGCACAGTCTAGAGAAGGAAAGGGTAATAGATGTACAGAAAGGACAGTGATGGGGATGAAGGGTACTAAGTCCAAGTACTTGGTTCTCTGATGTCTTTTCCATTGATATATTTTAAATTTTGCTTTATATTTACCTTTACGTAACTTTCCTATAGTAGAACGCTTAAGTGCACACAGCACCCTCTTATTCAATAGATCCACTTTTCCAGTTGTGTCCTTGAGTCTCTTTCCTTTGCTGTGAAAATGTGCTGTTTGCTCCTGCGAGCTCTGCAGAGCTAATACAGCTGTAGGAAGAAGATGGATTCTGCTCTCCTCATCTATCATCGGCAGCATTGTCACCCGGGTACATTTCTGTTGCTGAGCCCTTTATTGCAGGTATGGTTGGGAGAAAGCCGTTTCATGGCTAGCGAGGATACACCGCTGGTGCCCTCTCCTGGAGGCAAAGCCATGCTCCACTAATCCTTGTAAGAGCATCCCTTGTCACCTTTCAGTGATTCATGGCTTGGATACTGAAGCACCATGATGGGGACTGTGGTGAGGTATCAGAAGAATGAAGTGTGCAGTCCCATAGCTTGTGACAAATACCAGATGCTTCAGAAAAATGCTTGGCATCTGTGTGATAATACACACTGCAGGGAAGCTTCCTTTTTATCCTGGATTGTTTACAGGCCCAGGAGTATGATGCTTTAGATCTGTATGTAATGCTGTAACATGTCAGTGGCATTTTAATGCGATGACAAAGGTTTGCATGGCTCTCTGGGGCTGTGCTGTGCCAGGAGATAGCCCATGTAGGATGTCAGCTCTGTGCCCTCTGTGCTGTCCTCTGGAGGTCAGGAGCTTGGAGTCTATGGGGCTGAGGCGTTGTTTGCTTTGCTGTTCTCAGCAGTCAGAAAGACACTGGGAATTAGGCTGCCAAAAATCCTCAAAGTCAAATTACACCACTGAAAGGCAAAATTGAGGGATCTCTTTGCCCCTTTAAGTGTGTACGCCAATGAAACACAATGTGAGTGTGGAAGTTTCTACTTTAGACCCCAAGTATGTGTTCTGGTTTTTGTGGTTCCCTTTGATAGGCCCTTTTCTGGGAAGTCTGTATAAACCCAAGGACGTGAAGCTTAAGGCAGTATGTGCTGCCAGACAGTGAGATGCCTCCTTGACAGATACTTGCACTGCATATGTTTGTAAGGATATGGCAGCATTTCTAAATTTCTCCTAGTGCTATAGGAAGGCTGTGTTAGAGGCAGGTGAAGTAGTCCCACGCCATGTTACTGATGTCTAAGAAAGAACCTGTGGTGCATTATGGAAAACACAAAAAATTGGCAAGTTGAGTGAAGCGATTCAGCCACCTGGCAAGGCCTATATTCATTTACTCTATTGGGATGCTGAATTTTTAAAACTTAAAACCCCTCGATAATACTGAATTTCTGTATTCCGAGCCAGCTGGCTGCATTTGCTGTGATAGTCACCTATCACAGTGAGTTGCCAGGATCAGCTGGACTTTGGAACTCCAGCAGAGACCAAAAAGTTTTGCTTTAGTGGGCTCTGTGTCGGACCTAGGGCAGTTTGACTATTGCACTTCAAATTCTACAGGTTCCTTCTCAAACATTTGGGCGCCTTTTTTTTTTTTTTTGTTTCTTTTGTTGTTGTTTTCCCTAAATTGGCTCCTTTCCACTTTTGTTTTAGTGGGTTTTTTAATATTTTTTAATTTTTTTCTTATCCAGAATTTGAAAAAAAATTTTTTAGACAAGTTTGTATGTATATATGTATGTAAGGGTATGTTTTATACACCTTGGATATTTTCTGTTTCAGAATAAATTTTATTCTCATCCTTTTACTTTGAGGAGTGTCTGTAAAAGGAAAGAAAGTGAGAGGGACAGGGATTCAAGGCATATTTTGTTTTAAATCACTGATTTCTAAAGAGATTTCCCCTGTCAAACTATGTTGTTGGAAAGTCATTGCAATCATTTACTCTTGGAGAAGTCTAACTCTTGGGTCAAACCTCTGGAGTGCATCTGAGCTTCCTGTATATTGAATTCTCTTTGCAGAATATTGATACTGTTTTCTGGGTCACAGAGAGAGATTTGAGCTCACGTTACATTTGTCCTTTATTAAATCTTCTTAGTTGGGGCTGTATTTCATTTGTTCCTTAAGGAGCTGAGAAACCTGAATTTGAGTTTAAAGCCATGACAGCACTCAAAGAAACCGGTTTTTCTCTCATTAGGAACAGGTTGTTGTAACCTGAGTGGACAAGATGGGAAGCTGACACAGCCTATTCTGACAATGGGGCAAAGAAATGCCTGGAAAGGGCCACAGTTCTGCTGAGCTCAGCTCTCCCAGAGGTCTCTGATACCTCCTGCGTGACTCAGACATGCAGCTGTGCAGATATGGTTGAGCCACTGTAGCAAACTCCAGTATCCAACTTGGCGAGACTTTCTTCCAGAAGAAACCCAGGGATGGAGGCATGTGACTTTATTTGAGGTCTGGTCCAGTCCCTTCCTCTTGTCAGGTATTTTTACACTTCAAAAGTCCTGCTTGGGAACCGAAGGTCGTTTCTGACCTTACAATATCTGTGTGGATGGGGAAGGAAATAACTTGCCTTACTATCATTGGTTTTGATGATTTGTTTTCCTATTTAGTGGTCTGTTGCCTGACTGTGGCCAAGCACTTTTATGGCTTGGCCAGTTCTGTGCTGCTCTCAGTGTCTGCTTACCAACCTCATTCAAACTCTCTCCTCTGAGATGTATGTGATCCCCAGCACGGGTAAGGAGGTATCTTTGCTGCTGTTGAATGCTTGAAAGCTGGTGTTGAATGCTTGAGCAAGTCTGTTCCCTTTTGCAAAACTAACCCCTGTCAATAATTTATAAGTGCTAGGAAGATCTCATCTAGAAAATGATGTATAATTCTTGTCAGCCATGTTCAGGGAAGAAGAATTGAAAATGAAACAAGACAGGCATGGATGGGCTAGTAAGATGACTGGGGAAAAGAGATCCCCTCTCATGAGTGGAGGCTAAAAGCTTGTAAAACTGGTAGAAAGGATGACAGGGATGGGAAGTGCTTGTTCTCTATAAATACATTAAGGTCACAAATACTAAGGAGGGAGAAAAGCTAATGAAAACAGAGGGCAGTGTTGGTTCAGGAACAATGAGCTGTTAACTCAGTGAATGAGCTAGAGGTAAAATGAAAAAAAGGCTTCTGCACCGAGCAGTGAGGCTCTATAATGGCCTTCTCAGAGGTTCCATGAAGGAAATGAAGCATTTTGTTAGTGGGAGGTTGTTGCTGATGATACCTTTGGAAGGCTTTGGCACACAGGAGGTTCCTGTCATTTGTATGTTCCTAGACAAAAGTTGTGGGACACTTTTTGTGGTTTTTAAGGATCATATTTTTCTGGGATGAATTTACCTGGCAATAGTCCAGCCCTCTAGTAGTTTTCACCTGATCATACTTTTACCCTGTGTAAACAGCTACTGCATTTCACTGCAGAACTGATTGTATTTTAACCTGTGGAAGGTGTAAGTGGTGCTTTTGGATAATTTTGTATGTCAACTTCGACTACTTTCAAGGTGATTTTGGGTGAACAGTGTTCATGAAAACTTAAGGAACATGTTCTTGCTTCAGGATATGGTGATGAAGACTGAAATAGCGCTACTTGTATCATAAAACCATCTTCCCTTCAGAAGAAAATGATGATTGCAAAAACTTTCTTGGACATCCAGAAGGTGATTAGGGACATTTGCATCACCCACCCACCTCTGCAGAAGAACCTTCAATTTGTCTTTCAAGGAATAGGGCACAATATTTGCACTGGATTTGGATGAGAGTGCAGGTATTCTTTTCTTCTTTTCTTTGCAAAGAGCAGGTGGAGGATGACAAGTAAATGATGACATTATTACACTTGCACTTTAATAGTTTCCAAGGAACTTGCAAGTAAGCGAAGGCAACACATGAAATATTCATGATTTCTCTTTGCTCTCTTACAGAAGGTTGAAAGCATCCAGAACTAGAGTTCAGGGTACACGAAGCATATGGAAATAACACCTGCAGCTTTGCCTGAAGGGCTAATGCTGACCTTTTTTGGAGTGATAAATAAGGTGTGCTTTTTGTTTTTTTTCTTTTTATCTCAATTGTAAAAAAGAGATCTTGTTTCCACACACAGGATTCAGTACCTTTGTCTGGAGTAGACTTGCCTTTAGATTTCTAACTTCTCTCTCCTTTATGGCCACCCCCCACCCACCTTGTTTAAAGGAAAAGCAAGGTTTTACAGGAAAATTTTTCCCTTGTGCCTCCTTTTCCCTGCCTCAGTTTGTAGAAGGACCACAGCTAGAAGCAGTTTTCGGTAAATGAATGGAAGAATATGAACATTGCAACAGCAGTACTTTTACAACTGGTTATACCCAAGTGTAATGCTGTAGGTCCATAAGCAGGAGGAATACCCAGCTTGCTCCACAGATGTTATATGCCCATTTCCTCTAAGTGCCAAGGTTCTCTTTTACAGGAGTTTCTGGTAACTCAGAAAGCAAAAATCATGTGTATATACCTCCCTCCTGTTTTCCTGGCGGGCTACTCTCTGTTCTAGCCCTTGATATGTACTAATTCAAGTTCCTATTGTTTCTAGCAGTTGTAATTTACTGGCTGGGAAGAGCAGGTGTGTGAGATCATGTGGCTCTGAAGGTGGATGCTTTCCTCTTGATACTCCCTGTGTCCTGCTGCTCCTCAGCCCTGCCCTGCTGCTCCTGCCAAGGATGGAAAGCGATTTGTGCTCCTGGGTGGAACAGTAAATTCTTGCAGGTTTCCCCATGTGTGACCCCCTGCAGGGAGCAGGCAGGATTTGGTATTTCTGTGATGCATAGCTGTGATCTTGGCACTGTAGCCAGAGCACTGTCAGTGGTGAGTTAAGTCAAGGAACACTTTGTCCTGGCTTCTTGTCTCTGCTGGATTTGCCTGAAATGCCAGAAAGCCAGGGAAACTTACAGGTCTGTGATGCTACTTTCCCACCAGGTGACTAGAAAACTACTCGGGACTTTGCCTGGGAGCTGGAGGCAGGTAAGCTTTTTTAGAATTGTTCAGTGCAAGGTTGTTCTTGAGTGAATTAGAGGGCCTAGAACTGAGAGATGGTGTTTACCTTCTCATCTCCCTAAGTCCAGGTGTGTATGGAGTATTACATGAGACTGGTGCTGGTGTTACTGCATTGTGTCCCCACCTTCCACTGGATATTTGTACTCCTGGGATGGAAGTTGCTCTTGAGTAGTGTGATCAGGGGATTGCTGACTCCCTGCTGTTCTTGTCTGGGTGTAGTGGGAGATCCTTTGGTACTTAAAGCTGCTCTTAGAGGTACTGATACTGAAAGCTTTAAATGTGGGTGAGGTCCCAGGAGGTGAGTGGCTCTGGTCACAGTGTGCTGACTGGCTCTAGCACCCAATTCTGTGTGTAAGCAGGTTTCTTCTGTGGGCCAAAATTTGCTGCCCAGAGAAGCATCTGGTTTACTTCAAATTTTCATGCCTGTGATAAGGAGACCAGGCAGTATTCGGAGTATCTGCACTTACTGTTGAACTTCCATTTCTCTTACATATTTTTGCTTGCACATACTGTCATTAGTTGTTAGTAGTTTGGAGAATTTAACACAAAGTTGTTGTTTTTTGGATAATGCTTTATCTGCAGAGATAAAGCTGACTGTCTAGTTCTTGGTACCCTTGTCCCTTGGCATTAGTAATGCTCTCTAAGGAATTCAACCACCCACCTACCCTTTTCCACATTCTTGTGGGGTTAAATGAGATAATTGTGAAAATGTAACATTTAGAGGTAGCATTAAGGGGGAAGGCAGAATAAAATGAATAGAAAAGAAGATGGTTGGACAGTAAATGCATCCAGTCAGTGCAATATAGGAGAGAAGTGTCAAGAGAGGAGCAATGATACGGGAACACTATATCCATGAAACTTTGTGCTGTGTGGCTTGTGTTTTTCCTGTGCTGGAGAACAGAGCAGTGACAGTGACCAGCATCAGTAGACAAGCTGCTACTCCTGGGTATGCCAAGGAAATTGTCATAGCCAGGAGTTGCAAAGGTTTGCAGATATTCCTCAGCACTTCAGCTGTCAGCAGTTTATAATCCCACCTCCCTTATTAGTCTCTGCTGCAAGTGATTGATTTTTTTTTTCCTGTTGTGTGCATGTGCGTGCTCTATAGCAATGCTCCATCATGCCTGCCCTGCCATCCAGAGCTGCACAGCCCTGGAGATGACATTTGCAAAGTGTCAGCAATCCAGCAGCTTGGAAAGGCCAGCCTGCTCTGCTGAGTGTGGATCTCAGCACTTACACGCTATTGCTGTAGCTTGCCCTGGAAGCCTGGCCTTAGAAGGGTTCCTTGAGCCTTGATAAAAGAGAAGCCAAAAAAGAGGAATGAATCTGTAGAGAATTTGGAACAGGTGAAATATGAAGCAAAGAGAAACCAGCAGTGTTCTGAATAATATGGGTCAACAGAAGGCAGTTTGAAAATGACAATAATTTTATTTTATTCATCTGTATGCTATAGTCAAACCAGAAAGCTGAATTAAGTGTTTCAAGGGAGGGAAGAAGATACCTTTTTTTTCAAAATGCAGATGTTTTGTGATGGCAGTTTCAGTTTTGAAAACAGCTTCTATTGGTGATAATTACATAGAAAATAAATCCATTTAAAAAGTGAGCAGAGTATGAAGCAATCAGGAAATAATTTAGCTTGCTTCCACTTTTCAAAAGAAAAAAAAATTAGCAGGCTCTGAAAACCTAATGAAAAATATTATTGTGGTGAAATTGAATATTAATTTCATTAAAGATTTTTTTCCCTTCTCCCCTCCTTTGTCACCTCCCACTGAATTAAAGGCATTTGAAAGATCTGTCAGGTAGTGCTGGCAAGAGCCTTTCAGCTGTGATTCCAGTACAGGTTTTTACAACTGGGATCTCAGTGGACTTTGCTCCCTAAAGCTTTTGAATCCACTAGAATGAAACTTGCTAATTCTCTTCTCAATCTTTATGCAGAATAGTTCTTCTGCAGTTTTTTTTATATAGTTAGTATTTGTTCTGAAGCCTGGAGTTTTGTGTAGTTTGGAGGAGGAGTAGAAAAGGTGGTGTAGTTTAGCTGAGATGGGTGCCTCTCAGCCTTCAGTTCTTGTTGGTTTCCCTAATTTAATTTGTGGTTTAATTCCAAGAACAAAGAAAAAAAATATCATGTCTTCTGGTACTAGAGGTTGACAAAAATTGCAGTTCTTTCGCCGTCATTTTGTTCCTACAACATGTGATTGTCCAGATATATGAATAATCCTCTGACAGCATGGCAGTCATTTGACCTATGCATTTTGTTCTTTTATTTACCACATAAACCCCAAAATATCTCTGCTTACTAATTTTGATATCAATATTAAAGGTAAGAGAAGAAAAACTTCAAAAGCAGTTGATGTGAACAATATCAGGCTTAATTCATGAGAATACTTGGGTGTACTGAAATATGGGGAAGGGTTGTGCCAAATCCCAGCTGCCATTCTCCTTGGTGACAGGCAGCAGGAGGAATGGATGCCCAGTGACAGCTGACAAGCTGCAGTGCATGTACAAGAGGGAGCACAGCAGTCACCAGATGCATGGGAGCTGTAGCTATGGAGTGTGAGAATGAGCTGGTGAACTTGTCCTATCTGGAGCTGCTGGATGGAGTTGCTTCCACATTTTTTTTTACTTTGAATGATCTTACGAGACTCATTTAAAGGCGGGACAGGAGATAGGGAGCCATAGGAGGAAGCACTCCAAGCTGTGCTCCAACAGATCACAGAAAGACCTGGCTTATCCCAGGCTCGTGAGCAGTGGGGGGCAGGTGAGCTGGCTCCTGTTGTCATACCTTAATGTTCTGCCTTGCTGCCACCCATCCTGGAGTTCTTGTGGAAAGTCACAGAGGAATCTGCTTACTGCCTTCTCGCTGTACTGCAGGGTGGTAGACTGAGGGGAGTGACCTGCTCACTTTGTCACTTGAGGTCTGCAGCCTTCACTGTCTTTGCATGCAGGCCAAGGTGGATCACCGGGGGATCGGTGGACGGGGGAACTGTCCAGCATCTGAAAGTTGTGCATGCGTCAGGCAGCACAAAGAATGCTTTCAAGGAGGACTGCTGAGTTTTAGGGCTTTTGTAAGCTGCGAATTTACAGTTGCAGATACAGTTCACTGCCTTGCTGTTCAGAGCTGTTATCACAGGAAGGCATTAGGAGAACTGGACTCTAAGATTAGGACAGACTGGCCTTTTCTGAGAAGAGGTGCTGCTTGCACAGATTTCTGGTACAAAAAAGCAGTCCTTCCAGTAAAAGAAACCTCTGTTGTAAAAGAAACTCTGGTTTCTTTTAACTCCTGGTTAGCACCTGTTGGTGGTATTGAGAGTTTTTCCACTTGCTGATTTCTATCTACATTTTCTAATCACTGAAGTTAAGTGCTCTGAACACTGTTTCTGTACCTGATGAACTAATAGTGAAGATTCATCATCCCTTCCCACCCTCCTTTTTTGTATGTATCTAAATATTTTTCCAGGGGGAGGGTTGGATTTGTCATTGCTATTAAACAATGGAAATAATTCATACTCACGCCCTGATGTCTTCGAAGACAAGTTTCAGTGTCAGTTTTCTTTGCATAACTAGAAGTGCTCTGCATTATAAGTAACTAGCAACAGTGTCTGACTATGAATGCATGCCAGTTTCTCTGTGGATACTAGCAGGTTGTCTTTGGTGAAGACTGAAGAGGGGAAGAGGTTGTGCAATGTCTGAATAAGGTTGTCTTAATGCCAGTGAACTACCAAAATCCAAATGTTTTTATTAAGGTGAGAACAACCTCATACTGCTATTTTTTGTAGTCAGTCATGCCAACTATTTTGACTGCAACATTCTTCTCTCCTCTGTACCTTTTCAAACCTTATTTTTTCACATTCTTAGAAGGGAAATGAGCTGCACAGCAACCATGTCCTCCACCATGCTGGTTGTGGTGAAAGGGCAACAGTGTGAGCAGTTATTCCCCTTGTGAGCATTACACGAATGTAGAAGTTTCTTGATTAAGATATATCCATGTGCTAAAGATGGTGTAGATTAGGAGATGCTTTTGCCTGTATCCTGGCTGTGATCTGTTTCTCTGAGTGTCTTTTTCTGGCTTTGTGGTTGCACAGTCCTTTGGGTATCTCACAGTGGGCTTTCACCCTTCCAGTATGTCAGTGGGGTTGGGAACAGATATCTCTGTTTCTTTAGGAACTGGGTCATGATTAGTGACTGTTTGGGATAAGGCTGAGAGTTTGGTCTGGAACTCAAAACTGGTCTCTCAGAAAGAGAAGGCTGGGAGTCATTCACTACTGTCCTCATTTTCGTGTCTAAACTTGCTTGAAAATAGCTGTGTCTCTACTACCTCAGTAGCACTAAAAATATTGTAGCCTGACTCCTACCTTGAGCTTTCTATCTCTCTACAGGTGTCCAAAACCAGCTGTTACGTGTTATGAACACTGTGTTACAGATCAGGAGACTCTGTGACACAGAAAGATTGTGTGTCTTACTGGTACATGCACAAATCAGTGAAAAATCAAAAGTGTGGAAAACTGCTGGGTGTCCTGATCTTAAAACTATAGAAAAGAGCACCTGGGGAGCTGATCTGTTGAGGTATTATGCTCCATTTCCTCCAAACTCTCCCAGGTAAATATTTCAAACATTGTCTTAGGTTCTTCCAAGTGTGTGTGTTTTGCTCCAGGGTGAGTTGTGTTGGTAGTACACCAGCTCTGTGCATGGTGACATTTTCATGAAGTCTGACTTAAGGGGTTTGGCATTGATTGGGATACCTTTAAGTGTATGATACTGCTTTAAGCTTGAGAAGACAATAGGAAAGCATCCTTGGGCTCGTCCTTCTAGCTGTGTTGCAACCTGTCCTCTGCTCTTTCTGCAACTGAAAGCAGATTTTCCCCAATAGCATATGTTGCTACTAATTAACATGATACTGGGACAGTACAGTGTCCACCCCTGTAGAGGAAAACCAGCTGCCAATGCATGACAACTGTCTAATGTAGCCTGAGCTGATCAAATCTGTGCCCATGAAGTAGGTTCCACTTCTGTTTACTAGCTGTAGTTGTTTGACTCCCTTGCTGCAGTGTGCAAGCACTCCACAAACTAACAATCCTTAGGAGTCTTGCAAGGCAGGACAGACCGGTCTTTCAAAGCTAATCAATGGCTTGGTCAATAAAACTAGTAAAACTGTGCCAGACTGTATCTCTTCTACAGGTACATGGGAGCAGGATGTGTACAGTCTTGGCTGAACTGAGGTGGAACTCAAGGCTGGCAATGGGTGAGGACAGAAAGTCCTGAATGAGGAGCTTAAAGCAAGCTGTGTCAGAACCCAACCCAGAAAACAGCAGAGGGCAACAGACAGCTTCAGGAGGGAGGGGATGCTTCTTCTCATGTGCCTGTATTTTGGCCTCTGCTATTAATTTTTCCATGTACTAAATGATTTACTTAACTATTTTTTTCCTTTCCCTTTTTTTTATTTTTTTTTAAAGAACCAATTAATTGCTTAATTTCCCTGTGCCTGGCTCTCTGTTGCATTGGGGCACAGCAGGGAGGCTGTGTGTGGAGGAAATGCCTGCAGTATTGGCTATTTCTAGGGAATTAAGGACCTGAACAACAGCTAATCAGTGTTTTAGCTGTAGTTTTCAATATTCTCTCAGTGTTAATGTTGATAATAGATAGCTGGCCCAATTAAAACAAAAAATTATCAAAGCGTGTTTGAAGTGCCCTTAGGTAATTCTGCAAGCGTTTGCTAAAGCTAGGAAAACAAAATTTGACCTTCTGCAGAACAAAATCATGTTACAGAGAAAGACAGAGACAGTGGGAGAGGAGGAAGTAAAAGCTGATGTTAATAAGTTGTGGCAGAGGTCTGGCTGTACTGGATCATTTTACCTGTTAAATGCACTATCCTGCTTATGGCACCAAGCAATAAATGGGTGTTATGTTTGACTCATATAATCCTCTATGTTAGTTCTTCAGTGATATCCAGAGGCAAAGAAGTAGATATCTTTCTGACCCTGAAGGCAGTTAACTGGCATTCTGAAGCATGGGATTTGATTACTGTTATCTTAGCTGCTGCAATTATTGATAGTAAAATTAACCATCTCTTTTTAAAGCCTAGACTTGTTCTGAATATACTGGCCGTTTAATAGGGTCACCTTTCACTGATGTATGAGGTATGTTTGCTGCAGTTTTGTGAACAAAAGCGGTTGACTGCATGTGACAGAAGACCATCAGATGAAAACATTTGTTCAAAAGCATTTGCTCGTGTACTTGGCACAGTGTGTGCTGCAATAATGATGTGCCCATGGGTGGTAAAGTTGCTTTGTAAAATCAAGGCCCTCCAATTTAGCATGGAAGTATCAATATCAAAGTTGAGAATCTCCTCCTTTGATTCTAAGCTGGGTTCGGGCTAATTATTTTCTAAGTGCTAGATTAGAGCAGGAGAAAGCAGTGACAATTAGGAGAGGGAGATTTCCATTTTGAAGTCAGCAGACAGTTTTGATGCTGAAGATTTCCTCTTTTAGGTCCAATGTCTAGACTGTGATTTAGATCATGTGTCTTATCTGTAGTCTTAACATACAAATATCTATTTGAAATCCTGTATATTATGGTGAATCCTGTGCTTACTGTGTGCATCTTGTGGCACTTATGTGCCATTGGGTATTCTTTTAAACACCAGAGCCCGAGAGGGTTTTCTTTTATTTGGCTGGCTTTAATGTCACACCAGCAGACATGAAATGTGCCATTGTTCTTAGCTGTGGATTCTTGGTACTGGCCAGATTTTAACATGGATAATTGTTTGTATCACATCAAACCAAAAAGCAAAACTCAGTTGGATGGCATAGTGATCTTTGCTCTATCAAGCTCTTAGACTACAAAGCTTTGTCAAACTGCATCTTTCCCCCTTGAGAAGTAGAAATGGGAAAATAAGAGATTGCTGATTTTAAAAACTGGTGAATGGGTTTGAATATAGTTTCAAATTGTCTATAGAGTGGGTCTGTGTGAGTTTGCTCAGGGTTGTAAAGTACTGAATACTGTGGAGTCTGGGCTGTTGGGGTACTTTAGGAGTATAATACTAGTACCAGGTATGGGAAGAACCTGCTTGTCTGCTCAGGATTGTTATAAATGGTAAGAGCTGCTCAATCTGAGTGTATTATTTGGACAGGAACTCCAATAAAAGTGATAAAGAGGAGGGATCAACTTTTTATTGGGTCGCAGGACTGATTTCATTAAGAACAGATGAAGAAGATTTTCCTCTAAAGCCTGGTTTTGCCAAGACTTCCTTTGTGCCACAGAGCAAGACACTAGACTCAGATCTTCAAGGGGATTTAGGTGCCTGATGGCAACTTAATTTCAGTGGCTGCCAAGTGCTCAAATAGGAGTTGGAACTGTGTAAACCTGGTATCTCAGGCTCCAGGAAATTTACTGTGTGTAAAGCAGAGGTGGTATGGAAAGAAGCTGCAATTATTTGTGAAAACACCTTTGTTAGACACAGTGATTCCAGAATAAGTTTGGTCCTTTGAGGCTTTGCTACATTTATTTAAGATTGCATTTCTGGCACTGCCTTCCTTTTGCAGATCTTTCATGGTCTCTTGGCAGCTTTTGTCCACTTGTAAAATAGAGATTGTCCATCATTTTTTGCAGGTTGTAAGATCTTCTGAAGGTAGTGTTTGGCAATAGTCTTTAGAAAAGACCTAACGATACGTAAGTTTTATCTCATCTGAGCCTTGAAGTGCTATTTCTATGTGAGCAATTACTCACAGAGGTACAGCCCAGAATCTGTCCTCTTGTGCTGAATTGATTAGCTCTGATTACACAAGGGGAGCCAATTGCTCCAAAGCACTTTCCTCCACTCCCTCTTGCTGTGTGCTGGAGCATCAGTCTCTATGCTTGGTGTAGGCAAATCTAGCACTCAGAAGAAATAAAGGAAGTGGCCTAGATACTGCAAGAGTCTTTAAACTTTATTCAAAAGGGAATTGAAAGTCAAAGTCTCTGAAAATTCTTTGTAGCTAGCTTTCTAGATCTTCTACTCCATAGCAAAAATACTGCAGATTGAACTTCCGATACCAGCAGATATTTTTCCTTGATTTAGCTTCTCTAGGAGAAATGGCTTGCTGGACTCTATTAACGCTGGCACTGGAGACTGGAGAGCAGCTGAGGTTTGCATGTCCTGGTTTCTGAACTGTCTTCTGTCTTCAGAGGCAGCATTATTTTTGAGAGTGCGCAACATTAAAATGCATAGTGAAGATGTAATGCTGCTGGACAATTCTGAGCTGCAGCTGATGTATTGGTTGTTAGTAGATGCTTACTCTGCTAGTGGAGGGCTTGGGGCCATATTTGTGGCGTTGCGACAAAAGCCTGTGAACATTATTAATGGACAAAGTTACTGAGGAAGGAGGAAACAAATGCCTTCTGCAGAGAACTGGGAAACA
>NW_020955767.1:16615-36144 GCF_003031625.1 Empidonax traillii | reverse complement strand
TTGGCTGGCACCAGTAAGAGTCCATAGTATTAGCTACAATGGATGCATCTCGGAAGCTGAAGGGCTTGATGAGTTGGAGATGTGTTTGATGAGGTAGTGAGGGATGTATAACTCAGTCCAAAACCCTGTCAACTGTACTTGAGAAGTATTCAGAAGTTATTTTACCCTGTGGAATTCAAGAGATGTGAGTTCAGGGCATGGCTCTGCTGCTGCCTTCCCATGTGACTTCAGGGTAGGAGTTCAAAGGGACTTGGCAAATATAGAACAGAGTAGAAATTTCAGTCCTCTCAGGTTGTGTCCTGTGGGTTTCTGAATACTTCACCTCCTCACTGGTAAAATAGGAATGAACATACCTTTTGGGACATCTGGAAAAGTTGAGAACAAATGTATTTATATATAGGATGAATCCAGATAGAATGATGATGGAAGGTCATGAAATGCCCAAATCAGTTCTGGGGCAGATCAGGAATTCCTCGTTCAGTCAGAGTAGAATAACTAGTGTTTCAGCTATTAGATGCCAATTTTGCAGAAGGCAAATGTGAAACTATACACATGTGTAAACAGACCATAGCAGTTATTTATCTGTACAAGTGGGTCTAGTTTTACACTAAAAAACTCATTATGTCACTAAAGAAGGCAACTTCTGGTTATCTTTTTTTTTTGAGCTTTGAATGTTTGTCAAATTATCTGGAATGGATCAGATTTGTGGGACATTCTACTAACATACAGTGCTAGTGCTTTTCATATTGTTAACTCATTTCAATGGTTTACAATCACTTAAAATAGCAATAATAATAAGACTTTGAAAATGTTTTCCTCTTTTCAATCCCACACATTGTCTCACATTTTTTTCTACCAGCATCACACCACTGCCCGTCCATGACAATCCTGTGTAGAATCATCTGTACTGAGACTTGGTATTAAGTCCTTTATGTAGATGGGCAGCTCCATCGACTGATTACCCTGAGCCGGAGAAGCTTTTAAAGTCAACCCTCAAAGTGACATGTGAAAGAACTCTAAAAAATCCCCGAACCAATCTGAAAAAAAAAACCCACCATAAACCCCACTCCTGCTATATGAGCTATATAGTTTATTGGTAGGTCCGCATTTGAGAAACTTTTTGTTCACCTTGGTGGTACAGAACTAGTATTCTAAAGATCTATTATCCTTGAAGGCTGCAGATATTAGAGTTTCTTTTGGAGAGTTGGTGAGCTGGAGAAAAGCTCCCATCACAGCAACAACAACAAACCCCAGACACTGCTTTTTCTGTTGTGTTCCTCTGTGCCCAAAGAGGAATTTAGTCTGGGATAAAAGATTTAGATCTGCATTTTGTCTGCTTTGTATAATCCCCTCTCCTTGTGCCTGATAGTGTTTAAAGTATTCTTTTTGTTCATCCCAAAAGTGATTATTATCACTTTTAATTATTGATGAAGTAATTATTATCATAGAGTAATTTCCTTTGATATTTTTGGAGCCCATCTCTCCAAGGTAGCTGAGTTTGTGTTCCTTCTGTGTTGTAGGAAGTAACAACTTATTCCATCCAGCTGGAGAAACAGCTGCCTCTGGGTTGAAAAACAGTGACTATTAGGTACACCCACCAGTAAATAGCCATCCATAGAGTCTGGAGAGCCCAGAAAAAGTTGTAGCTGTTTGCATTTTGATTAGATTTAGTGACACTTCCTATTTTGAGGATGGGGACCCTAGCCATGGAGTCAAACAGCCTCATTTACTGTCTTTGACTACAGACTTCTCAGGGACTTTGGAACTCACTTCTCCTCCATGACCTAGAAGGGCAAAGGTATCTAAAGACTGTGCTAAAGCTCTCTCTGAGCATTGCTGGCATCTTCTTCTGACAGGATTTATTGTTCCAGTGAAAGGGATAAAGCTGACATTGTAGACCAGCAAAAGCACGCTTACTGCAGGCTGTGGATGTCCGAGACGTTTTTGGCAAGGGGCCATATGAAGAGTGTAGTTTTCAGTGCTGTTCTGTCTCACCTCTGCCTACCCACTGCCACATCGAATCAGTGCTGCTGTTCCCTGGGCACCAGACTCTTTGCTTTATGGTGGTCACTGGAAGGCAAAAATGTAAACAATATTAAGCTCTCTGCTGTTATAATCCATGTATTAAAACCGTGATGAAGACCACTTTATAGCCTTCACCACAGCAGAATCAAAGCCCTAATTCTCCCTTGGAGCAGAAGTAAACAGCTTCAGACCTCATGAGCATTAACTGTCTTTTGGACAGATGAGCTAATTTTTGTTGAGGCAGAGCAAGGGGTGACCCAGTTTCAAGGGATGTAAATTGTTCATGCTGCCTGACACTAGCGAATAATGCAGAGTGGGACCGCTTCTGGGGCTGGCTTTCTGATATTAATAAGCCTCATTTGTTTTTTCTCAAGTGGGACTGGAATGAGAAAACATGCCTTAATTGTGTCTAGATGCGAAAGATGCTACCTTGTTCTTCTAAGGGCACAGAAGAAGTAAACCCCTTCCTGTCTTCTTACCCAAGACAGCAAGCAGGATCAACATAGAAGCTGTTGTCGCGTTTTGGAAATCATCTTCGGACAATTGGCTCCTATGACATGGATCTTCCACAGCAATCTTTTCTCTGGGATGGTTTTACTAGAGATATGTGGGTGGAAGAAATGGCTGTGGCAAGCAGCCACCAAGCCACACTGCTTCCTGCTCATCGTGGAAAAAGGCATCTGGGTCTAGATAAGATCACCTAGTTTAGGATGTTGAAGTGTAGTATGGCACAGTACTTGAGAAGAGGAAGCAATCCCTGCTTGTGGCCTTTCTTTGGGTTGAGATCTTGTTCACTGACAGTTATAAAGAAAAAGAAGCTTCTCTTTTGGTAGATATTCACCCTCTTCTGGTTATTAGCAGTGAGGGCTGAGAAGTCAGGAGAGACTACACTCTATTCTGGCTCTTGTAGCAAAGGCAAATTGAGTAGTCTCTGCCCTAGGCCCTGTTTTTGGGCTGCAGAGAGACATGTCCATTGCACAATCACAGGTGTTGCAATTTTTGCAATTGCACATTCCATTGGTAATGGGATTACCGGTGGATATTCCTTCAGGCCAGTAAACTTTAGAAGATTGGCTGGCACAGATCTCTGGTAACTAGCTGTAAGTCTCTTTGGTTTTTATTTTGCTGAAGTAACTCTGGCTTATATGAGGGTGACTGTACATGGCATGTAAGGTTTGCTGGAGCAGCTGTTGCATTTAAATGTGTGTGTGAAAGTCCAGTATTGTCACCCTTGAAGAGTAAAATGGTTGAGACTCCTAATCTTATCCCCTCACGAGTGGATCTCGCATTTACACAGCTCTTCTTGCACCTGAAATGTTTGCACTTGAAATTCTACATTCTTCTACCTTTTCTCTGGGCACACATCCTCATTCTTGACTTAGATAAGAGCATGTTCAGGAACAGCAAGTTCCTTTTGTGAAAAGCAAAAATGAATAGTGCAAGAACTGAGTCACCCTACCATAAGGATAGGGAATTATTTAACTACATGCACATCATTAACGTATCATTCACCACAGCAGAGTCTGACAGGTATATTAACCTCATTCAAGATACTGTTTGCTTGTAGGAGAACAGATGGGGGTTGGTCAGCTTCATATGGCAGGATGAAAGGCCTCAGAAACTCACTAGATATGAAACATTAAGGAGAATTGGACATTAAGATAGAGTTCAGGCTGAGTTTTCTTACAACTAGAAGTCATAAAATATACTTTTATTATTTTAATGACCATAGCATGGCTTGAATTGCAAAGGTCACTCTGAGATCTAGAGTAAGAAAGAAAAGAGTATGATCAAGGGAACAACCTCTTTTCATCTTCCCTGCCATTATCTGTAACCAAGGTTACGTTCTTCTTGGGCCAAATGGTTATAGCACAAGATAGGTCTGCAGTGTGATTTAGCTGTGCTGCTTTGTATGTACCCATGATTTTGTTTGTGGGACAGTTAAATGTGGGTTGAAAGATCTGGTTTTCAAGGTGGTGAGTGTCCACAGTATGAACTGGCAATAACAGAAAGGCATCAAGCAGATCCGGTGTAGACTCTTCCATCCATGAAGAGGCTCCATGTACTCTGGTTCAGGGTAGCATCTCTCCTTGCTATTGCAGAAGTTCTAGGAACCAGTAGTCTTTCCATAATGGTTGCATCCTGCCTTTGGTGTCATGAACACATACTACTAACCGTGGTGTCCTCCTGCTATAGAACTGCTTAGAGTTCTTTTCTGACCACAGTATCCCAGTGTCTTGTGTTCCTTGACACACAGGAAGGAGTTTGACCCACTTTGCTCAGGTTGAAGTAGGAGAAAAAGGAAGGCTGGAAAGATATCTAGTGCAGCGGGTAAATCCAGGCTTTTTTGGAATATTCTGCACGGTCTGAGATACATCTTTAAAGCAATCCTTGGCAATTTGGTTGAAGAACAGTTGGGAATTTGACTTTTATTTTTTCACCATCTCCCATGGCCCTTAGTGTGTTAACAGCGGGAACAGTCCCGTTTCTGCTTAGGGGGATTACACTGCTGTGATTAGAGCAGGTTAGGAATTTGCTGATGAGCTTTGTGTTGGATGCTATTTCCAGTGCCTGATCTATTCATTCCTTTTGGGTTTTCAATCTACCTGTCAGCTTCTTCTTCATTATTTGAAGCTTTCTGTTCTCCAAATGGTGACCTTTTCTAAAAGAAGAGTGTAGGAAGAGAGCTGGCTTTCCTAAGAAGTGAGTTATACAAAAGGAAGTAAAATACCCTAAGGAAAAGAAAAGAAAGAAAGGGGGGAAAGGAGGGTTGGGAAAGAGTGGAAAAATAAAAGGGCAGAAATCCATTTTTGAGCACGATAGTGGGAGAAGTCAGGCGATAGTGCTGCAAGCCTATATTAAGTGAGAAACCAGCCCATATTGTGCTTACAGAAGGAAAATACTAAGGTTATTACATTAGCAAAACTGGCAACAGAGCTACTTTTATAATTCTGAGGATGCTGATATCGCAGTGGCTGGAATTTAGGTAATTGTGCCTGTGGCAGACGCTTCTAGAAGTTTATGTCTGAGTGATACTTTTGGGGGACAAAGCCTGACAAGAAATTCATTGCCTTTGATACAACATTCACTTAATAGCCAAGGTCTGATACATCCATCATTTGCAACAAAGCTCCTGTTCCTGAATCCGAGGGCGCGCTTGAGCTCCCTTTCTTTCTCATTTTGTATGCATTTTTATTCACTTGCCCACATACACAAATATACATCTTCTTAGCTTTATGATTATACAGAAAATGTCAGAATGTGAACTGAAGCATTAGCTGTCTCCCCAGGAGTTCAGGCAGCCAGAATGAATAATTTTCAGAGGTTTGAACAAGCTTGTTCATTAAGTGAGGTGTTAACCCTGAAATTTGCAGATGACCAATTAAGCACCGATGATGACTCACAAGTGATGGTTTTAACAAAAATACCTGGCTAATTTGTCAAGTCATGAATTCATCCTGTCGGAAACCCCTGCGTAACACAGGACAGAAATATTTGGCTACTTCTTTCTCATCTTTACATGTATCTTTAGTACAGCAAATGCACAATATTTAGGGAAAAAATAAAGCCTATGTGGAACACTCTGTGAATACAAACAGTGATGATCATTCATGGTCTTAATGTATGTAGTTAGGTTGGGTATGGATTAACTGTATAATATATGACAGAGTTCAAGGCTTTTTTTACAGTGTTGGTCTGTCTTGCTCTAGAATGTGAAATAATGTATTGCTTGGGAACCTCTGCTCTGAATTGTTCATCTGTGGATAGACTTGCCCAGATTACATTTTTGTGTTTGTTTGAAGGTGAATAAGCCTTGGAACAGTCCCTGCCACCCACCTCTGTTGTAATTAACACTGGACCAGAGCAGTTTATGGTAACAATAATGGTGTAACTAACTCAGTCCTGGTTGCACTAGAAGGATTTGCTGTCTTGTGGTCTGTAGGTTGAATGTTATGTGGCTTCATACACATGAACTGTTAGGTGGGTTAGTACCACCTCAAACAGTGGTGGTAAACTCTTGTCTGATGTATGACAGCCTCAGGGTACCACCTAAGGCCAGTCAGAGACAGCCTACTGATGACACTCAAGGCCCACATTAGGGCAAGAGCTGTCAAATGACTCTTTTGTGGGACTGAAAAGTATAACAGAACACTGAGAATGGAAGAGGGAGCAATATTACTTTAACTGCCAGGAAGAAATTATAGGTCTGAAATTGAAAGGGAGGCCTAAACTAAGATGTAGAAGGAGTCTGGTGCATATCATGGGAACTGGGGAGGGCAGAAATGAACCTGAGTGGCTGTGAGTCAAATTTGCTGGTCCTCCTGATCCTAGGTGTGCTCTTAAACTACTGACCCAAGACATCAGGTATCTTAGACACAGCTGAACATTTTAGCCAGGGAAGCAACTCTCTAAATCTGTTGTGATGGAATGTGTTTATCCTTTTGTACAGGGATGGAGAGGATTTACTCTGCTGGAGTGCTGTAAGTAGCTATTGGATAAAGGAGTTTTCTTTTTCCTTTCTGTGTTTGGAGGCAAAAGGGAACCGGGTATTTAAATGAAGATTGACACACTCATTGGCCAGGAACTAGTAGTCCATTATGTCAAAAGAGTGGTAAAGGGTAGTCCAGGGGAAAATGCTGAACCGAGGCTTAATTTCAAAGCTCTGAACAGAGATAAATAGTAAAGAGAATCACAAGCCTGGAAAGGTCCAGCTTATCTCTTCTATTGCAAACACTTCCAGTTGAGCAAGCATGTCCAAAGACAGTGCCACCTTGCATTCCTAGCACCTTGCAGTCAGAATTTTGTCCTGCTTGTCGGTAGTACAGGATGACACCAAGTGTTGGTGTGAAGGGCTGAGGAACTTGTTTTCATAGCCCTAGTAGGAAACTAAACAATCCTTTTCTTTTAATTGCCACTAGAAACTTGACTAGCGAAGCCAATGTGCTAAATATATCACAGGCCAGACTCAGCTTTGGTCAAGGAGGACCTGTTGCTGCTGAAATTAATTAATTACAATCAAGGTAAAATTAAATTATCTGAGAGCAGTCAGAGCAATTAGTTCAGCAACTAACGTTTTCTTTGGCCTATTGCACGTGTATGTGAAATAGGTTCACGTAACACCTGGCACTGCTGCGGTGCAGGAGGTGGCCTTCCCCTTACTCAGTAGAACAAACTGTGGGGGTCATGCCTGTACCTTCTTTTCAACTGTAACTGGACAGCCTCAGCCTCTCACAGTGCTGGGCTCTGGGGAGGAATCACGAAATGCCTGCAACAGCAGCAGCTCCCACTGCCTGTTACCTGTCATTAGCCAAAAATGCCAACACAAAAACATCTGATGTGTTAATACTTAGTTTTATGGCAGTGCAGTGTTCCTCTTAGCTTTCCTCTTTCTGTCTTCTCATTCAGTTTGGGAGTCATGTATGGGATATTAATTTTTGCCTGGAGAATTGCTCAAGAGATGGTAAAGAGGGAGACTGAGAGGGTTGTTGTTGTCTCAAGGGGCTTGTAGTCTAGCTGTTAGAGAAACAGCATCAGCTGGGAAAATACAGGAAAAAGAATGTTACAGTTAATGCTCAGCAGACCAAATCCAGAGTGCTATTAGTACCCACAACCCTTTCTACTGTAAGGCATTTCAGAGACACTTAAAAAATATATGGTGTCGGAGCTCACAGAGGGTTCTTTCAAAGTACAAGGAAATGGTACTAGGGGGAAGGACTCCTGCATCTAATGTGTGAACAGAGGTGGCAGGTAGTCAAGGACAAGTGACAGAAGAGTCAAGAAGAAGGAAGTGCTGTGTGTTGGCAATGTAATTTAGGAAGAAATAGGGAGAAATTGGATGAAGGAAGTGAAGAGTAACTAGAAGGGAATTGAGAAAAGACAGGTAGGATTCCAGGGTAGGAAATCTGAAGGAAGAATACAGTGAAAGCAGGAGATGTAGAGCATAATGGAAAATAGGCACTATTGGCAAAGTAGAGAAGGGCCAATGACAGAAATGAAAGGCAAAACAGCTTAGTGTGTCCCATAGGGAGACTGCAGAACTTTCCACTGCCTGGCACTGCTGTTGCAAAGTGCCTGCTGTCTTGCTGCCTGCTGCCCAGCAGCCTGTTATCTTTCTGAAAACATGCTCCTGCTCTCAGCAGCAAGAGCTTTCGGGGAAACTCAGACAGCTGAACTTGGTATGATTTATCCCTTTCCATAATATGAAGCAAAGAAGTGTATAAAGATGCAGGAAGGTTTCAGATGAACTTCCTCTATTATAAGCCATTTCTTGGCATCCAGGACAGCAAACAAATGCCATGTATACATTGAATTTAATGCACATATGTTGAGTCACCAACCTCAGGGCTTGGAGCAGCTTGATCTATTAGTAAATTTGTTCTGCATGTTCCTCTATGAAAAGTCAGACAGTAAAAATGAGAACTTCAGTAACTGCTATAGGTCCTCTCTTTGCCGTGGCCCTTTGCTGCTCAGAGATTGCAATTTCCTTTTGCTTCAAGCTACATGCATTCACAGAGTGAAAATTGGAGTTTATCCTCCAAGCTTTTAGATGTGATTGCCTTCTGTGCAGGTTAAAATTCAGCTATCTGGGAAAGCAGGGGCTTTTGCTAAACTATCAGCTATGTTATTAGATGCCTCTGGGAAAGTTGCAGCACAGGATGAAGAGGAGAGTACAAGAAGTATCCTATGGAATTACGCTCTTAAAAATGGATTTAGAATCAGTTACACCAATACAATTTTTCAGGCTCGTTACCATTACGGATTTATGGGAGGCTCTTTTCCAGTTTTGTTATATACATTATAAAAAACCCACCCCAACCCCCCAAAAAAAGAACATAGGCACCACCAAAATGTGCACTGGAACTTTAATACTTCATAAAGACTGGGAAAAGATAGCTACTACGTATTCCTTTGAATTGCTTTCTTACATTGCTGTGGCTTTTTTTCTTCTGAGCAGTCTTGGTTGGCAGATACATAAGTAAATACGTGTTCAAAATAACACTGCTCTTGTGCAGTTGTATATCCCCTAGGATCTTCCACTATATGGGTGTGTATTTATAAAGCTATAATAAAAATATTCTTGCTATAATAAAATACTTAAAAAAGCTCTGATGTGTGCATGAAAATTAAAGTGTAAGTTTAGAGTTCTTGTCTACCACTCCTGTTGAAAGATTTTATCTTCTCTCTCTGTGTGCCTATCTTGTGTGTCCAGCTTCTGTGCCCAGGATAACTGCAGCCTGGAAGGTGAAAGAATGAACAGAGCACACATGTGGAAAGAAAAAAAAAACCTGTAGCTTTTAATCTTTTGCCAATGAAAGCAAAGTTTTTGTGAAAATGGAAATAAGGGAGTGTCTCAGATCAGCTGATATGCATAGTTTGGATAGTGGATAGACACCCATGTGACAGAACCTACTAGCACAGCTGGTAAAAATGCATGGTGTCAAACAGAGAGGCTGACCCTGAACAGTCATGAAAAATTGATTTGTGCTCTTACTCTTGGTGATGGGTCCCCCTGAGCCAAGGCTGATGCACACTGGCAGGGAATGATGCATAGGCAACTTGCCCTGTGCTGCATATCTGTTGTGACAGAAAATAAATGACTTGTTCTCTACTCTTGTCAGGCTGATGCTTTTCATGTGCACCAGAGAGAAGAAAAAAAAAAAAAAGGATAACCACAATTAAAAAAATGCATCCAGATAAGTGTCATTTCTGACACTGTCACAATAAGGTTTGTGTCTGAGTAGCTTAAGCTACCCAGAAATAAAAAGTCAGGTAGAGAAACTTAGGCTAAATATATCACCACAAGTGATGGCAAGAACAGAACCTGTCTAGCAAGTTACATTGTCTCCTTCCTTTATGGGGATAAATTAACTGCATTATAGTCCCCATAAATTGCACTTTTACACAGATTGTTAAGGGCTGTATATCAAGAACTATCTTCTCTACTAATGACAAAGTTTCTTTGGTCTTTCCAGAGCTTGGCATATTGGAGTATAATCTAGCTATTTGCTCTTTCTCCAGCATTCTTGTCTTTTATTGTTTTGTTTGCCCAGTAGCTGTGTTTTCCCGTTGCTTCCTGTCTTCTTGCTTCCTCTCTCTGTGAGGACAGGGTGACAGTGATTCTTGATGCCTGCCATATTTGACAGGGGTTCTTTTAATTCCTTTGCTGAAATACCTGCACAGCTATGTAGCACTGAATTTGTTCACTAAAATACTTGGTGAGGACTCCAGAGAGGTTGGTCTGGAGAAGTGATAAGAGGAAGGTAAGTCTAGCATGGGTTCTCATTTGATCACCTGTGAACCTGTAAACTTTTCTGCTGCGTACTCTGGCTTTTCTTCTGGGCCACTTACACCAGCAGACTTCACTTTGGCATCCTTTTCTTCTGAAACAAAGGTCAGACACTAATCCAGCCTCAATGTATTAGGAGTGTGTCAGCCCTAATTGATACCCTGAGTTCTAGGAAGTGGGCTTCCCACTTTGAGTTTTGTGGGTCAGGCCCTTTTGCATTTGAGTCTCCTTTTTTTTAGGACACTGTCTCATGGCAGGTAAACTTGGAAGACTTATTCCTCCTATGGACTTAGTGCAAAAAGCCAGACAGAATTTGTAAGTCTTTAGCATTAGCTCTGTGGCCAGTCTAAGTTCTCTTAAAGAAAGATAGATAAATCATTTGGAGAGACTCTTTCAGAGAAGAATGAAGATGCTCAAACACAGGGTAACCTCACTTACAAGGACATCTTGAACTGATGGGAGTTGCTCAGCTAAAGAAGAGGAAACTAAAGAGGAATGATAAAATGAATGTAAAGGACCACTGTTAAAGGTAAACAGTCTTTTACCTTTACCTTTGAAGTGCTGGATGAGAAACCATATGCTTAAAATATAGCAAGACAGAGAAAGTTAGCTCCTATGAGAAGTTTTATAGTGAGCAAAGCCTGGTATAGATCCTTTGGAAAGGTACTTTCTTGCATCAGAGATCATTAAAAACAGATTAGGCAAATACCTCTTGGGACTGAGTAGGAGAAACTAGATCTTACCTGGGGAATGGAGGTTATTTAGATAACATCTCTAGAGCTCACTAGTTCAATTGTTCTACACTTCCAAATCTCAGTGATCCTCCAGGTTTGTCACTTGTTGCAGCAGTGGCAGCAGGTTTTGCTTCTAGTTGCATCTCTCTGAGTGTCAATGATATCTTGATTTGCAAGAATCAATGTGCAAATTGGCCTCTCCTTGAGGCCTGTTAAATAACAAGAACCTTTGGAGTGGCTTGTCACATTTTTTTTCAGATATAACTGCATGTAGGTTTTTGAGGCAGAAATACTGTGCAATTCTGACAGATAAGACCTGGTATCATTTTCATGGGTCTTCTATAAGGAAAAGTACAAGTACTTTCTGATTGCTGTACATATAGGTACAAGTTTTCAGTCTTTTCTTGAAAAATAGGAAGCACTTAAAACTGGATCCCTCTAAGCCACTGTAGCTAAAGCAAGTAATTGTATTTTTGCACTTTTCCCTGTGACAAAGTAATTTCTGCAGGATTACACCACTGCTATGGTGATTACATCTTTCCTTCAGACTGGGGGAAGAATGATAAGAAAAACAAGCGTAAGTAGGCTGAGCAGGAAGTGCTGCAGTGAGGATTGGATTAAGCTTTGTATGGCAGGGGGAGAGATGGAGACTGCTCTTGTATGGTGGGACGTGGCAACAAGGCCTGTGTGGGGTGACAGAGGCAAAACTCAATTTCCAACTGAAGAGGAAAGGTGAACTATGTCAGGACAGAAAGAGGTGGGAGAGCAATGAGGGACTTCAGCCAATCTGAAGATGGAGTCAGATGAAGCTCTACTTTCTGGCTTCCCAGAGGTGCTCGTTTCTGTTTAGCATAGATATTTCCTAGATGTCCACTGGATCTGCTGGTATTTCCACTTTATTTGGAGAGCAGTGTCCTAGTTGAGGCTTGAAGATTAACTTGTTTTACCATCTTGCTGGGGCAATCAAAAGGGCACTTAACCTGTCCAAACTGTACAGTGTGTAGCTGATGGAAGTAAATCTCTAAGCTGCTAAACTCAGTTCTGTTCAGGTGCCTGTTTTCAAAGTTTGTTCCTGACATTCAAATGTAATAAAGCTGGAACAGTGACAGTGCACTGTGAAATTACCCCCTGTTTGTAAGTTCTGCTTATTTTTGGTATTCTCTGCCTCATCTCCTCCATCTAAGGCTGTAGTTGCACACAGTTCAGGCTGTGCTACTGCTCTTTAAAGTTCTTGTGAAGTCAGCCAGTCCCTGCAGCCCCAGTGGGCTGGACACCCGGCAGCTTTGTACAGGACAGCAGTACTACTAACCAGCAGGAGACTGGTGCTGCACCTTGGGTGTTCATGTAAAAGATCACTGGGAATAGCTGTGTTAGAAATCAGATGTGGGCAAGACAGAGGGGACCTCACATTCCCCTTCTAGTAACAGCTTTTAGAAACTACATGAAATTGTCAGTGCACTGTATTGCCTTTATGCTTATGTTTGAAATGCCCAGACTCTACATTTCTAGTTGCTACATTCTTTACAGGGTAATCTTACGTTGTGCAGCATCTGGATGATTTTTAAGTACACAGTGGCAAAGCAAGCGTGATCTGACTTAAAAGCAAACTCACCTTAGTCAATCTGAACACAGAATTCTTTCCCAGCTCAGTGCCTACGTTAGGCAGTCACTTCATGGGCTCTGTGAATACAAGGCACACAGGCAAACCTGTGTGTTGTCCAGATCTCAGCAGTGGCTCCTATAGTGGGGGCAGTGATTTACAGTACAGGGAATGTGAAACTGCTTCAAAGTTTTAAAGAGACAGCTTGCTGTACCTGATGTGTTTTGACAGGTAAGTGCTATCTCAGTCAGTGCCGGGTGTTGCCAGAGACACTTCAGGTATAATTAGGGGTATAGGCTACAGTTCAAAGCTGGCTACTGTTCATTTGTTCTGCTGCTGTGGCAGATGGGCTTTGAGCCACAAAGACCTTACCAAGGTCTGTACTGTCTGTCCATAGACCTCCACAAGGCATGGGTTATATGACCATGAAGCATGAAATGGTTGGACATCCATCTACCTACCTCCAAGGCTGGCTCTTGCCACATGATCCATGACTATTGCTCAGTGGAGAGAGAAGAATCTTATGCCCTTGTAATGAACAAGATGCTTGTATTTAAGAATGCCCTGAGGTGATAGATTTTATCCACACCTTAGTCGAGCAACAGGTGAACTTTACAAGCGTGATGCAGAGAACAGTTATGTAGCAGGGAAAGAATGATGATTTTGTGAGTGGAGAGATTTTTGATTCACAGGCTAATTAACTTTGTTGTCTGGAAGATTGGCTGTCAATAAACTGTGGTGAAAATGTGGCCTTCTTGAAATCAGTCTTTTGTCTTACTCATATCTCTCAATGAATCATCCCTGTGCACAGATGTCCAGGTACTCTTGCTTACTGAACACATGCACTTTGCAAAGCCTCATTTATTATGCACCTTTAGAAGGCTGAATGCTAGCAGCCTTTGAAAGCTGTAGTATTAAAAGTGATATGGGCCAGTAGGGAGAGAGAGGCACACACTATGTGTGATAAGAGAGAGTGTTTCCAAAGGTTTCTTTTCCCATGCTTTTTTATTTATTTATTTGTTTGTTTGTTTACAGCAAAACAAATTGAATGAGCTGAAATTAAATTTGCATCTGCTTGAGGGAATGGGGTAACCATTTCACTTATGTTTCCCAGATTAAATTAAGTGAATGGGCTTTTTTTCTCATTTTCCTTTTTATATTTCAAAGACGTGTTCCTGATTACATTTAGGTGAACTTGGTTCTGAAATACAATTTTGAAACAGAAAATTCAATCTCTGTAAAAAACCAGTGTGGAAGCCAGATAGCCTTATCAACTGCTCCTTAGCTCTGACCTTATCTAACCTTTTGATGCAGTCTTGCTCCCAGCCTTCTGATAGGAGATTTTGTTTGGTTGGGCTGAAAAAAGGACCATTTGTGTACCACACCTAGGAAAAATGTCAGAACTTGGAGGTTTGGGGTGCAGAATTTCTGCTGCATCTAACTTTGCAGAGGAACTGCTCTCAGCATGACCTTAACTGCTTTGGATGGTATTGCTGGGATGGTGCTGCTCTGCTCTGCTGTGTTGCCACACCTTGAGAGGATGCTTAGAGGTATTCATGGTGGCTCCACATGGAGCTGTCTGGGATCTGACAGTTCATTTTCATTTGTCCTAAACTGTGTTATGTCCCATGTTCCATAAACAGACTGTACATTTTGATTAACTGCGACTTGTCTTTTTTTTTTTTATAGGAGGAATGGTGGCAGAAGATTTCTTTTTATAGTGATGAGCCACCTTAAGCAAGTTAGAAAAGTGTGTTGTATGATAGACTTAGAGTCCTCTGACTTTACTGCTGTGTGTGCTGCTCATATTGATCAATGGTGTTTCCATATGAAGGGAGCAGAACTCATTAAATTGTAGAGTGATTTAGACTGGAGTTGGGGGGGGAGGCTCTTCAGGTTTTCTGGTCCAGCCCCTGCTCAGATCAGCTTCAAAGCTGGATCAAGCAGTGATGTTAGATCAAGTTGTTCACAGCCTCCTCTGGTCAAGTTCTGAATACCTCAAGAACAGAGATACCCCAACCTCCCTGGGGCCTTGATGTAGTGGTGAATCGCCTCAATTGTGAAGAACACATTCCCTCTCCTTTATACCTCACTGGAAATTCCCTTGGTGCAGCTTGTGTGTCATTGCCTGACAACAACGTTGGTCCTTGTTTGTGAGACTTGATGCCCCTTTTTGTGATGATGACTCATAAGTATGGGGGTACCATAGATAAGGGAAGTAAAATAATGCATCCTTGAGTTATTACTGTTTCTGAATAGGGCCAGCAGCTTCCAGTTTGAAGGCTACACAGTGAAAATAAGATTAATTTTCTGCTCATCTCCCGGTTTCATTAAATTCCTGGTCTCAGCAACAGATTCATTTTGGACTATTTTCTGTTCTTGTTGCCATCTTTGTCATTGGAATGGGATATCAGCATGTTAATGCCTCATATAACCTGTGAGTGATGGTAGTGCACAGTCACTCTTTGACATTTTCAATGCCCTGTAATTTCATTATCTGGCCATTCTTCCCGTTCCCTGCAGTGTTGTGTGTCTGACATGGTGATTGCCACTTCTAATGTCTTTTTCTGGTACTACTTCCAAAGATTTTCCTCTGTCATTATGGGTGGTTCACCTTTCCCAAAAGGAACGTAATTCTTCAGGTGAAAAAGAACTTTATCTTACATCCTTAAACTATTTTTTTTTCTTGTAGCAGAAATAATAAATCACTACTTCTTTGCAGTTTTCATCCTGAAGCATTTTATAGAACCATGTTAGATATATAAGCATCACTCTTCACTGTAACATGGACACTTTTTTCTTTTTTGAGTAGAAGAGGGGAGGTCTGTAATAGAGAACTGTTAGTTCTGCTCTTATTCTTTATACATTTCAGTTTTTTGGGTGCCCTAATCTCTGAAAATGCTAATACTAGCCAAATGTTTGACAATTCTTACTATCAAAGAGTTTTGGAAAGTGTGTTAAAATAGCAGATATTTAAAAGGTGTCTCCTTTCTCAGCTATGGAGCTGAGAGATGTCATGTATCTGACATTGTTTACTGCTCTTGGTGGTCCACTCCAGAAAATCATCATGGCATTTCTCAGATTCCCCATTACTGCAGGGTGGAGGACAGTGCCAGTGTCCTTGATTTTCCCTTTCCTGTCTTCCTGTGCTATATTACATGGGGGGTTTTGGTGGCATTTTGCTTTGTTTCAACTTTTGTGGGGAAGGTCTGAAGCTTGTTCAGAGGAATTGAGAAGTGTCTTGGGATTTGTGTTATCTGGGGACACTGGATCTGTGGATTGCTCCAGAGAAAATGTTGTCCCTTACAGTCTCACCTTCCTATGATACCATAATGATCTCATGGAGTGCGTGTATGCAGGTGACTGGCTGAAATCCTACTTGCAAATGTCTCTGGGTATCAAAGATAGCAGAGATCAGGGCTTGTTTTAGAAAGGCACTACCTGGTGGGTAGGGCACTCACTGAATGCTTATACTAAGCAATTAACAATCTCTGTTAATAGCAGGGAATTTTGTAGTGTAAGAGTGGAGTCTCAGTCATGGGTGTGTTTGTTTTTACTATAGGTATTGAAAGGGAGTTAGAAGCCAGTTCAGAAGAAACTTCTCTCAGGGAAATAAAGGTAGAGACATAAAACTCACAAAGTTTGATTCATACACGTTCTCTTCCATTGTCCCTAGCATGGAAAACTTCTCAAAGCTTTTTCTGGGGTCATTACCCATTCATTGGTAACTGTAACAACAGTGTTTGCAAGGGCTTCTGATGGAATGCTTGGGTGTCAAGAGACACCGTTTCCTGATTCCAGCTCTGTTTTATCATGTGGAAAATCATTTCACCTTCTTACCACTTGCTTTTCAAAAATCAGTTGATAATAACAATAATCAGATGACCTAACATGTATAGGTTGAAGACTTTTGCTATTATCACTTGGGATCTGTTGAAGTTCTAATTAGTGCTAAATGTTGCTGTTTCCACCTTTACACACACATTTTTTATGATGACACTACTGACTCTCCTGGGCATGAAGCAAGATGTTATTGTGTTGGTTGCTGCAAGGCTTTGGGTTTAGCTTGGATTGTGGTATACTTGCTACAGTTCCAATGTCTGCAAATCCTGTAATCCCCTCTCTCCCTCCCTCCCTCACAAAAACATCAGAGCTCTTCTGATACACATATTAAATCTCTGCTAATTCTGGACTTTCCAAGGGGCTGATGCACTGAGTGCATGGAGACCCTAGTGAGCAGTGGAAACACAGCCTGGTATTTGGAGCAAGGACTGACACTGCTTGCAGGAAGGACATTTAACTAGACACAGCCTTTTGCCAGAGCCCCTGCCCTCGTACAGGACACAGTGAGGTTCTGTATTTTGCATTAGAGCTGCCAGTCCCTGGGCCAGCAGTGTTGCCACATGTCCCTATTGAAGTTTGACCAAAGTGGATTTGGTGTGCAGACACATGATGGGAGTGTTCACTGAGTTAAAAGATGTGATTTACTGAATTAATATTTAGAGTGAAATTCATTTATATATATAATACATATATATATATGGCCGGAAGACTTCTCAGGTAGATGGGGAGTGTGAGACTCCCTACCTGCAGGTTGTCAAAGGGAAAAGGTACTGGTAGAAGTGAGAGCTGACAAGGACTGTCTGGGTGGAGGGAGAGCAGTTTGTGAAGGCTGGTTAGCCAAAGAAGGTCAGTCTCTCTATGCTGCTGCTTTGTAGCAAAAAGGGACCAACTCTCCCCTCTCTTTATTGACTAGAGGGTAATGTAAAGGAAACCAGGCTCCTTGGACTAGCTTTAAACCTTCTTAAAGAGAGGAAACATTTAAATTTAATGTGTAGGAAAAGCTTTATGGAACTAACTTCTTTTACAGCTTTAAATCTACTTTGGACAGAGTATTAGCAATTATCCCATAGGGAACAATTCTGTATTTTCTGGATGAGCTAATAGGCCTCTTGCATCTCTAATTTCTATTGTGCTGTGAAGATGTGGATGATTGTTATTAAAGGCTGTGAGAGGCAACTGGTCAGCTCATTGCCAAACTGCTGTAATTCATGAATGTTGTACATGGGTTGCAGTTTGCTTAACATTGAAATCCATGTACTCTAAACTGTTTTCATAGTGCTTGGCCAATAAAATTACAGGTTTATTATGTTGGTGCAGATCTCTTGTTTAGTCAAGAACACCATGCGTGCTGCGAATGCTGAACCGCTGTTCTAAAAATACCCCTTATTCTCTTGATGTAAGAGTGTGTGCTTTTATTTTCCTTTATGTTTGAATGTAAATACAGTGGTTTTGAATGCAAAGGGCTCAAGGCATCTGCAAGTACTAGCAATAACTGTTCAAGAATGCTCTGTGTTGTTCTGACTGTAGCATTGCTAATCTGAGGCGTCTAAAACAGCTCGAGACAATTTTCTGTCTTTTTTCTCAGAAAAAAAAATAATGCAGTGGAGTTTAAAACCTTTATGCAGCTGCATCTATACAGGTGTGTAAAATAAAAAGAAAGAAATAAAAAAGAGCATATGAGATTTTGTTTCTTTATTTTAAGGTATCCCTGGCCTCCAAGAGCTAGGTCTTGAAGAAAAAAAATGTGCAACAATCCATAAGAGATAACTTGAGCTCAGTGAGGGAGTGGAGGACTCTCTGGTGTTCTGACAGCTTGGTTCAAGGCTGTACTCCTAGTGCCTGTTTGCTGTAGCATCAATTTTCTGAGGAGTTGCTCTGAGTGCAGGAGTGTTGTCAAGTGTCTGTGGAGCTGCTGGAATCAGTCTTGTGCTGAGGTAGTTATCAGAGAGGTCTGTATCAATTGTCTTTGAAAAGCTGGGCTGGAGAGTATCTTCATTCCTCTGTGTTGTATATGTGGATTTACAACAGGTTACACTGTTCCAATAACTGGGCTTACTAAATATTATCTGTGGAGCTCTTGTTATCAGTCCTGCTGTAAAAGGGCCCAGAGATATATTTCTGGTTTGGGAGGTGCTTTACAAGAAGTAGTTTGTAGATGATCATCTTTGTGAAAGGGCAAACATAAAACATCAAGGGCAAAATGGGTCTTTGGATTTATTCTTTAATATGTCACAGATGCTTAAAAGATGTGCTGCTCTCCTTTGCACCTTGCAAAGTAAGACAAAGAATCTGCATGGAGGTGACACTGACACCAATCTACTTGAATCAGGTCCCCACCATGCCTCAGCCTCTGGTAATGTTGATGAACTTCTGCACAGTCACAAAGGCAGAACAGAAGACTTTTGGATCTAGACTATGTTAGGGTCCTTGATTTTGGAGGACGTTGTTATTAGAATTATTCTTAATGATGGGTTTGCAGCCTTCATATCATGAAACTTGGAGTGGGGATGGGTTTGTTCACTGAAGGATCACAATGCAGAGTGCTGAAACTTGTGGAGATGACCTAGCTTTACCTGAAAAGGAATGAGCAAATTTATTCTGTAGTATCCTATTTAAGATTTTGTGCTCATATGTCATGTGAGAAGGGGAATGAATTTCACCTTCAGATAAGCCTTGTCACTTGTCTCTGTCCTTACTGCCATCCAGAGACTATTGCTCTCTTGTAGTCTAGCCTCTAATAAAACAGGACAAGCTGGTGTGCCTGGCCCACCTCTAGCCCATGTTTTTGTTTCAGAGTAGGTGCCAATCTTGGGTTTTATTGCACAGTCATAACAGATGCTAGAGAGACTGTATGGCAGGGAGTGACAAGAGGGTGGGGAATGTCTGAAGTCCTTCTCCTGTGACTTCATGGCCTTCATAAAGACAGGACATTGAGGTGTGACTGGTGTGGGAGAGGAGATTATTCTGATGATTATTCCAGAACAAAACTCGTGCAGTCCTTGCATAATGGCCATTGCGGATCTTGGTTAGTCAATTTACA
>NW_020955767.1:7841-16485 GCF_003031625.1 Empidonax traillii | reverse complement strand
GTTTCAGAGTAGGTGCCAATCTTGGGTTTTATTGCACAGTCATAACAGATGCTAGAGAGACTGTATGGCAGGGAGTGACAAGAGGGTGGGGAATGTCTGAAGTCCTTCTCCTGTGACTTCATGGCCTTCATAAAGACAGGACATTGAGGTGTGACTGGTGTGGGAGAGGAGATTATTCTGATGATTATTCCAGAACAAAACTCGTGCAGTCCTTGCATAATGGCCATTGCGGATCTTGGTTAGTCAATTTACATTCTTCCTTTGTCTTACTGTACAGCCATTTCCTGCTATGTTCCTCAAGGGGCAGAAGCATTTTTGGAAGTGTTGAGAAATTTCTGGTGCTCAACTGAGAACATTCTAATGCAGAAATAGTCAATGGGACCATTAGTGTTTTTTAGAGCCCTTCTCCAGTGGCATGTAGTTTTTGATATCTTGGTGCAACATGTAAAACAACCCTATAGCCCATGTATATGAAAATCCCTGAAGGTCATCTGGAGTCCCTGCAGAACTGCAGAGTATTTTCAGAAAATATGAGTCTCTCTTCCCCATTTCTACCTGCAGGCTGTGGGTCCCAGATGTTCTTGTGATGTCAATGAGAGCCAATTCAGGTGCTGGTAGAGCAAAGCACTGAGATTTCCTTTTTCAGGCACAGGTAAAAGGGATCATCTCTTGGAGTTTAGCATCCCAAATCTTCATCTTTAAAGCAGTCCCAGTGCAAATGATAGCGAGCAGTCCCAGATGTTACAACCACAGTTGTTATGAGAAGAGATATAGACAGTGGCTTGAAATGAAGATTATGCTTAGGTTTCTCTGTCAACTAGAGAGAAAGAATTTTTCAGGTCCACACAAATAATTTTTTAGGTCCCTAAGTAAGAATATGAAAGTGATCTCACAAGGTCGAATCTTCTGAAAATTTTCTATTGCAGTAAGGTTTTCAGTATGGAGCAAGCCATATGTTTTCATATGATCAACTACCCCTGGGCCCCAACCAACCCTGAAAGGGTTCCAAAAGTTAATAGGGCTTTGCATTTCTGCAGTGGTGATTTGCCTCTTTTCTTTTGGACAATTAATGTGCATAATGTAGAGTCCATACTTCTGAGTTTTCTACTTTTTCAGCTTTGAAATTCTCAGCCATAATGTTACATTAAAGGACATTTGAATTCAAGTTCCTCTATTTTTCTCAGCTTTTTTTTTTTTCTTTTTTTTTTTTTTTTTAAGTAACGGAACACTTAAGTCTGCAAGAAAAATTGCCCTTGACAGCTTTAACTGCGCTGTTCCACATCCCCCCATGTAGACATTAGCACAAGGCATTTCTAAAGTGGGGAAAAAAATTTTCTTTCTTACTGAGGTAAAAAACAGATTAATGGATTTTTTTCCTTATTTGCCCNCACCTCTAGCCCATGTTTTTGTTTCAGAGTAGGTGCCAATCTTGGGTTTTATTGCACAGTCATAACAGATGCTAGAGAGACTGTATGGCAGGGAGTGACAAGAGGGTGGGGAATGTCTGAAGTCCTTCTCCTGTGACTTCATGGCCTTCATAAAGACAGGACATTGAGGTGTGACTGGTGTGGGAGAGGAGATTATTCTGATGATTATTGCAGAACAAAACTCGTGCAGTCCTTGCATAATGGCCATTGCGGATCTTGGTTAGTCAATTTACATTCTTCTTTTGTCTTACTGCACAGCCATTTCCTGCTATGTTCCTCACGGGGCAGAAGCATTTTTGGAAGTGTTGAGAAATTTCTGGTGCTCAACTGAGAACATTCTAATGCAGAAATAGTCAGTGGGACCATTAGTGTTTTTTAGAGCCCTTCTCCAGTGGCATGTAGTTTTTGATATCTTGGTGCAACATGTAAAACAACCCTATAGCCCATGTATATGAAAATCCCTGAAGGTCATCTGGAGTCCCTGCAGAACTGCAGAGTATTTTCAGAAAATATGAGTCTCTCTTCCCCATTTCTACCTGCAGGCTGTGAGTCCCAGATGTTCTTGTGATGTCAATGAGAGCCAATTCAGGTGCTGGTAGAGCAAAGCACTGAGATTTCCTTTTTCAGGCACAGGTAAAAGGGATCTATCTCTTGGAGTTTAGCACCCCAAATCTTCATCTTTAAAGCAGTCCCAGTGCAAATGATAGCAAGCAGTCCCAGATGTTACAACCACAGTTGTTATGAGAAGAGATATAGACAGTGGCTTGAAATGAAGATTATGCTTAGATTTCTCTGTCAACTAGAGAGAAAGAATTTTTCAGGTCCATACAAATAATTTTTTAGGTCCCTAAGTAAGAATAGGAAAGTGATCTCACAAGGTCAAATCTTCTGAAAATTTTCTATTGCAGTAAGGTTTTCAGTATGGAGCAAGCCATATGTTTTCATATGATCAACTACCCCTGGGCCCCAACCAACCCTGAAAGGGTTCCAAAAGTTAATAGGGCTTTGCATTTCTGCAGTGGTGATTTGCCTCTTTTCTTTTGAACAATTAATGTGCATAATGTAGAGTCCATACTTCTGAGTTTTCTATTTTTCAGCTTTGAAATTCTCAGCCATAATGTTACATTAAAGGAGATTTGAATTCAAGTTCCTCTATTTTTCTCAGCTTTTTTTTTTTTTTTTTTTTTTTTTTTTTTTTTTTTTTTTTTTTTTTTTTTTTTTTTTTTTTTTTTTTAAGTAACGGAACACTTAAGTCTGCAAGAAAAATTGCCCTTGACAGCTTTAACTGCGCTGTTCCACATCCCCCCATGTAGACATTAGCACAAGGCATTTCTAAAGTGGGGAAAAAAATTTTCTTTCTTACTGAGGTAAAAAACAGATTAATGGATTTTTTTCCTTATTTGCCCCCCAAAATTGACCTATTGGACTGACACCAAAATTTATATTTTTATTGTGGATCTGGACACAGTCCTTCATTTTCTCCCACTCCACCTGCCATGAATTTGTACCAGTCCTTCAGAAGTCAATTTTTTGGGGAAGAAAAAAAATAAACGTGTTTTTTTTTCCTTCCTACAGGGTCAGATTTTAAGCAAATATATTTTACCTGCCTTTAGGAAATACTTAGATGAGATAAAATGTTCCCTTTTTGTCTTCCAAAGCTTCATTTCTTCAGCAGGATCAGAGCTGGTAACTGGATGCTTTGGGTCATCTGGCTTGAATGACAAACTGGAGCTCTGAACTGGAGGTTCAGGTCCCTCCTCTGCTTTTACTGTCCCTCTCAGGTCCTGGTTATATCCCAGGACTAAGTCCGTGGAGTGTGGCTATTGTAGCCCCTTGCTGCCTGGAGGACTCCTTAGTTTAAGTCAAGTTCCATAATAGGGCATCTTAGGGGAGTGCTCTTTCAGCTGCCAGTCCCTTGAATACACAGTTTTGAAGTTTCATGTGTCCAAGAATGAAGAAGACAGAGTGTGTTCCTTCTGTTAGGCAGGCACTACAGGGCAACATTTGCTCATATTTTCTGTTCCACTTGCTGGGAAGCTGCTTTTTGTCTGAGTGAGGCTCTTTACAGGCTCTTGTGATACAGATCATGTTCTTTCTCTCTTGCTGATGTATCTGCAATCTGCAACAGTTAAATGTCAGTTAGAGACAGAGCTGCATCCCATTGCACCTGCCTACTGTGAAAGTCCATCAACTGGCTCATAAAAGTTCTTTGAGTCCTAAGGCATCATTCCCAGCCCAGTTTCTGAAAATGTCTAGTGAGCAAGATTTCATGAGAGTCTGCTTGCTTAGGCCCTCTAAAGAAGCTAAGATCCATGCTCCAGGGGTGTTTGGCATGAGGAAGAGCTGCTCTGCACAGGAGCAAAGAAAGGAAATTGCCCAGAGAGAGAGTGTTTTCACAGCAGTCCCAGATCAAAATAATTTTATTTAACTTCTTACTGATACAAGACAAATAATAATACTACTAATGAAAAGCTATACAGTTATGGTGCAAAGGAGTTCAGTCACTGTGATGATGGTGAAACATATGCACCTAATGAATACAGAATGAAAATAAACAGAATAAAGATGATTAAAATCAAGAGTAAAGGTTATTTCAAAGGGATACCAGTAGGAAAAGAAGCTTCTAGGGCAGAGTTTGTCCTTACCACAGCTGAGCCACTAAGTTTCAAAGTAGGTTTTGTTGTCTGCAGATGGGAACTGCATAGACATAGGTTCAAGGTCAGAAGAGTACAGTCAATTAGACAGACCACGTTTTTATTACCTTAATATATAAGGTAATCAGATCATTTAATTTTCATTGAATCTATAATAATGTAAAAATATGTTAATTGACCAGTTAGCACTCAAACTGTTGCTTCTGACCTTTTATCTGTGGAGCACCCTGACTCGTGCTTGTCTCTTACTTCTGGCACTTTCCAATTCTATGTGTCCTTCTCAGCCTGACTGACCCAAGTTGCCTGCTAGTCATATACTCTAAACTATCACTTATATTTTTATCTTATTCTTCCTGTGATGATTCTCATATTTCTCTTTCCCTACTATTAAATGATATTTATAAATCCTCTCAGTATGCGTATTTAAAGCATTGTGATTACATCATGGGTTTGTACTAACAATGTCAGAGTTGTTCGAGGTGGGGTATTAAATGTGGTAGCAAAATCTAGGTATTGGATATCAGTAGTTCCAGCACCTTACCTGAATAATTTTTGCATTTTGTCCTTTTTTCCTTTGTGCCTAAACTTGTCCCTTGGCAAACTGCAACAATCCTTATTTCCCTGGACTGTTACAAGGAAGGAAATAAGCCAAAGTCCAAGGTACTTGGATTTGTTGTTAATAAGGATCCAGTGGCAGGAATGGAAGGTCTTTTAACTGGCCGTTAAAAGCAGATGCAAGGGTTTGTCTCCCAACAGGCACCTTCTTTTCTTTCATCCCATCTGTGAAACTCCAACTTTTGGACTGGCTCCCCTGGAGGGGGAGGATGTTTTCTCAGAGTAATGTTGTTCAAAATTGAGGAATATTACATGATTTGGAGACAATGATAATATTGTCTCAGAATAACACTGCCACCAAAAATTAACCTCCCTGCAGGTGGGTGAGCTCTCATCAAAGCTGGGAATAGAGTGGAGAGGCTCTGGTACCCTTTCCTGCTTTGAGTGACCAGCCTGCACTGCTGACATGGTGGCTTCTCCAGTACCCAACTCCTTCTGTCATGTTGGGTGCCAGGCTCCATATTTTAGTAAGCACAACAGGCGTGTGTCTGTGTGGCACCCAACTCCCTGCTGTTGTTCTCCTGTGCTAGCTAGCAGTGAGGTATTTTCACGTGAAGTAAATCTCTGGATCACAAACTTGAGGCTGGAAAGGACTTTAGCGGGGTACTGGTCTATCTTCTGTCCCTGAGAAGAGAGAGAATCTCTAGCTCATGCACTTCCCAATACCAATTATTTGAGTTGCTAATTGAAATCTGAAGAATGTCAGTAATATTTATGATGTGTATGTACATATGTATATAGGGGAGAGTTAAAAGGCAGAGGATGTGTTTGAGAGGAGTGAGATTTACTGAGTAGAATAAGTAGAATATTGAGTCTGAAGTGGAAGATCAGTAAGCCACCTGAATTTTCTTGAAATATCAGCTTTATGGGAACTTTTTTTCTCTTTTTCTTTCAGAAATGGCCTAGACACAAAATTTCCCACATAGTTTAGTTTCCTTTGTAGAACCAGACAGTCTTGCCTTCAATCCTCAAGGAAAACCCTCTTCTGTCCTGGCTGTTTATAAGATCCCAAAGGGCTATGTTCTCTTAACAATTTTTTTTTCTTCTTTTTTTCTTCCATTTTTAAATAGAGAACTGTCCTGTCATGGTAGTGTACCCACACTTGTAGCTTAAGTCATTCTTTCTTGTTTTGTCCCCCCATGTCAAAAGCTTTAAATGGCCCTTCAGCAGGTATATGACTGACTCTACAGAGTTAAATTGCTGCACAAAATCTGCTGGTTCACAGATGGTATAAGAAGATAATTGGAATAAGAACAGAGCCAGCAAAGTAACTGGGGCCTTTTTCATTTTCTTCTTGAACTTAGAGATGTGCACACAGCAGCTTTAAAAGGAAGATAGAGAAGGGAAAAACTATAAAATTAAAGTTTCCAAGGCTTTAGTGGAGGCTACTTAGCAAAGTGGAAGAACTGGGAGATATGATCCAGTGTGGGTTGCTGAATCAATAAAAATAAATTATGAGCTCTTCACTATCACCTTTTATAAGGTATGATAGGGGACCCTTAAATCATATCACTATCTGACAGGAGAGATTGTATTTATGTTTAACTGAGTTACACAGAGATAAAGCTCAGGTTTCTGTTATTTTAAGCAATCTAGATGCCTTTTCTTGTGGGAACTTGTGTTTATGTGCAGCAAGACCATACTGAAGAGCTGGGAAAGAATCTGTGGAGCACAACTGGGCTTTTCAGGGCAGTTATCTGGTAATCTTAGGAGTCTTTGCTACCTCTGACTCCTCTGACTAGTGCTACTCACAAGCTTCTGGTAGTATTGGTGTGTCCACCCTCCCCTCCAGTGTGTTTATTCCTAATCACCACACCTTTTCCAGACACTCTCTCCTGATGCTGTGTGGCTGATCGTAGCTTTTATATTGCACACCCCCACACACGTGTGTGTACCTGTGTGCTCTACTGCAGCCTCTGGACAGGATCCAGCTGCTCTTTAAGGGCTGATAACTTTGCTATAGGCCTTCCTTTAATTTCTTTAATAAGGAGGTTTTGCACAATTGCAATTATAGTTGCTATTTTTGTGTGAGTGTGCACTAAAGGTAAGCATATAGGTATGCAGGAGATATATTTACTGAAACTGAGACAAGATTTACCAATATTTTTTCTATTTTCTTGAAAAAAACGTTATGCTAGAGACATTGTCCAGTTTTTAATGTGTACTGCAGATGAAAGAGCAATGTGACTGACTTGCAGTGAGTATACAGCTAGTGGCTATGAATGTGCCTCCTTTGGCTGATAACTGGAATCTGTGGTTTTGGAGGGGGAAACTCTGACTTATTTTCCCACATTATTTTAAAAACTTGTAGTCAAGTTCCTCTTCTGAGTCCTGGAGTCATTAGTCATTGCTTTGGTGGTGGTGTAATTTAGTTGCATTCCAAACCATGGGAAGGATTTCTATGTGCAAGGCATCTCTGAACAAATCCTAAATAACCACCCCTGCACCAAAATGTTTGAAACCAAAAGCATGAGAGACCCTGTCAGATTCAATTAAAAATCCTTTCTAGATTTGTGTGAACCCAGAAAGGTAAATCTAAATCTGTGACACTAGAAGAGGTGTCTCTCTCAGTGTTGACGCCGATGGGTGCTGTTTCTCTGACAGGCGCTGCTTGCCCTTGAATTGCCAAAGCAGAGAACCAATACAAAAAATTCCTGCTCTGCTTTTACTGGTAAGGGCATAGGAGGAGAGAGTTGGGCTTTCCCAATCTGGTTCTTTTTTGCAAAGCACTGTGGTGGTTTTGGGTTTTGGGGTTTTTTTACACCCTAAGATTCTGTTCCTTCAATGCAAGCCCTGTAAATGGGAATTTCAAACTACTGCTTACATCTGGAAGGCACTTCTGTGAAGATAATGTGATCTGTCTCCAGCTGCCCCGAGGGTAATCCATGGGAAGACTTCTCCTGCTCTCTTTCCAGCCCATTCTGCTGCCTGATTTATACTGAAAGGGAGGAGGACAGGAGACCAAAAGAGCATACTGTGGCAGTTTTTGTGCTGAAAAATGATAAGCAACACAGGCAAAGGAGGATTAAAGGAGAATATCTTCCTTTTAGTTACTGGTTCTTGTTTTGAGGACAAATGTGACAGTCTCAGCTGTTTGGAGATCACAAGTTCACTGGAACATGTTTTGCTTTTGTGTGTGATCTTGGGACTTGTCTCTTTCAATTTCAGAGGATTCTTTTGCCTGCACTGCCTGAAGCCTCCCACGGATCATTTTTATCTCTCTAGAGATTAAAAAAAAAAAAAAAAAAAAAAAAAGGGGAAAAAAAAAAAAAAAGGAGAAGTTCTTTGCTGTGGCTTAAATTGGTATCACTTTACTTTTATACAAGTGTTGCTCTGATTTCCAGAGGCAGGATTTGGCCTGTGTTTTTTGTTAACACCTCTGTTGTTTTCTTCTTGGGTCTTGGGATGTGCTATTTGTTAACTCACGGTAACAATAGGACATGAGTTTTCTTCAGCTATGCTCATCAGGCAGCCAGGCAGTGGAAAAGAAGCTAGATTGGTATTTAAGGTGTATGTGTTCCTCTTTTAGCTAATCATTCTGTTACTTTGGGTGAACTTAGATTGGTGCTTTATCTTCTAGGTGATGCTTCTTAGCTTAAAATATCTAAATGTGCTGAATTGGATTATTTCAGCTATGTTAAATTCCTAGATGGAGACTCTTTTTCAGAATAAAGTGGTCTTTAATTTGATTTTTCATATGTATTTGCAAAGTGAATTGAACCAAAATCTTAAAAATTGATTTGGATTCTTCTTTCTGAGTGTTTCCATGCACAGAAACACTTAATCTTTCACTTAATCTCTCTCTGCCTCTACTTCCTCATCAGTAAAACAAAGATGACATTACTTGCCTTGTTTCATAGCAGTGGTGCCTGTAGAATCCGTTAACACCTCTGCAATTTAAATTCCTCACCTGGGAGCTGTGTAATAATTCTATATGCTTCTCACAAG
>NW_020955767.1:0-7691 GCF_003031625.1 Empidonax traillii | reverse complement strand
GAACCAAAATCTTAAAAATTGATTTGGATTCTTCTTTCTGAGTGTTTCCATGCACAGAAACACTTAATCTTTCACTTAATCTCTCTCTGCCTCTACTTCCTCATCAGTAAAACAAAGATGACATTACTTGCCTTGTTTCATAGCAGTGGTGCCTGTAGAATCCGTTAACACCTCTGCAATTTAAATTCCTCACCTGGGAGCTGTGTAATAATTCTATATGCTTCTCACAAGTGGAGGTGGCACTCTTGGGTATTGGCAACTGCAGTTAAACCCCCAGGGAAATGAGGATAGTGATGTTGTACAGTGTGATCACACGCATGCAAACGTTTTTAAAGGTGTATTTGTGTGAACTGATTTTGGTGGGACCAGGATTATGTAGTGATTGTTGTGGAGAATCACTGTACCTTGATCTAGGAAAATACTTGTGCTGGAACAGAGTTAATTTTTTCTTCAGGGCAGCCTTTGTCATGCCATGCTTTGAAATTGTGGTTAAACCAGTGTTGATGAAGCATCAGTGTTATAGGTAGAGTTCAAAAGATTTTCACCGTGTCAGGTTGAAACTGTCTTTGTCTGAAATTACAAGTTTTTCTCACTTATGCTTTTCTAGTTCTCTCCCCCAGCCCCCTGGGGCAGGCAGAGATTAAGTGTCTACATCTGTGCTTAGTTGCTGGCTTGGGTCAACCCACCACACACTTAAGCACAAATGTATGTTCAGCATGTACATGGCCCTTTCCCCATCTTTTGAGTGTTTCTGTGGGGAAAATTAGGCTGGTATTGGTGGCTTTTGACAGAATTAGCTTTGAATGTAGAGATTATGTGAAAGGGTGATGTAGCAATTCATCATCAGTATTATGAATACTTCCATGTTCTTGTCAAACAGTTCACCTTTAATTAATAACTCCGTGCCTTAAAAACCACCTACCACCACCAAAAAACAAAAACAAAACCAAACAAAAACCAACTAAACAAAAAACCCCAAACAAACCAAAAATCCAAAAGAGGGAAACACTAGGGACCTTCATAGGGCAGTGCTGGCTTTTAAGTCCCAGAGCATTTTAAGCCAATTTGCCTTTGGCTGTGAACAATTTACTGATGCTGGTTCCCAGTATCCTGTGGTTGCTCACTTTTGAAACTTACTTGTTGGATGCTGTTGCTCTCCTATGGTTTGGGGAATGGCAGATGGAAATTGCAGACAAGCTTCCTGTGGCTGGTGTGGAGGGCAGAAAAGGTTTCAATCATCATGGAAATCTGTCTGTGGGCAGAAAAGGAGATTCCAGCAAGCCAGAGCAAGTGGGCAGAGAGCTCTCATTTTTCCCATGTAAATCTGTCTGCTCTCTTTCTGTTGTGTTGTGTGCTGACCAGTGCTTGTCCCTTTACTCATTGTTGATTACGCTTGGTAAACATGTGCATGGGGCTACTGATGAGCTGTGTTAATCTCTGTGCTGATATAGTGGGATCACTTAGAGAAGAGATGAATCTCATGAAGTGAATTGGAGCTGGCCTTTCAGATGCCTGTCTGAAATGATCACCTGCTTCTCCTGGCTGCTGTGCTCTTCCCTCTCCTTCTCTGAATGTCCCTTGATACAGGAGCATGACTGCCTTTGCTGTGGCACTTCTCAGTTGTTCTGAAGTTCAGTGTCAACCTGCTGAAGGAACTGCAGTGCCTTTGCACGTTAATTTGTGGGAAACAGGCATTATATATCCCACTGTGGGGTATAAGCAAAGCACTTTGCCAGTTTAGAATTGGCAAGATCTAGAGATGAGTTTAATGAAGTGATTTTCCTTCATAGTAAAATTTTATAGTTGTGGAAGATTGTTACACCACCAAATACTCTGAAGAGCTTTTGAGTACTTTTGTGATTTATGGGCTCGGAGATTCCTAGTAATTGTCTGAACAATAGGCATCCCTTAAGGGATGTGTTTTTGAGACAGAATGCAATGTGGGCAACTGTTTCTGGTTATATTTTTCTGCTTTCATGCCAGCCAAGTTGCGTCAAGACTCAAGACTTCTGAGCAGGACAGTCTTGGATACTTGCTGGCCTTATTTTGAAGAAGCGGTCCATCAAATTAAATCTGGATTTAGTGGTTCCAGATGCTATACGGTGTTATGCCAGGATTTCTCAGTGCCAGAGGCTCTTAATCTGTATCGAAGCATAGACCACTGAAGGTAAGCAATTGACAGGGTTTGGCATTTTTGTGATGCAAACCTTACAGCAGGGTATTCAGTAGACAGTGTAGTTTCTGAAGAAAAAAACCCATATGCACTGTGGAGAGGCATGTGTGTGAAATAAAGTGCATAAGGAAATTCTTGTAAGACTGGAACATTACTTGGTTCCAAAGAAAATATATTTTTTCTCATTATCCTTCCTCCATCCCCACTTCTGTCTACAAAACCAAAACAATTTGTTAAATTATTCAGGTCATTTAGTTCTGTGTAAGCTCAGCTTGAAATTGCATTTTCCAGAGGGATTGTATTGCCTTAAGGGAGCTGTAATTCAGCCTCCCTATTTCCACACTCTGTCCTGCAGACTGTCTTTCCCTTTTTTTCATTCTCAACCAGCTGAGCTGCTTGGTGTCCTGAGGGACACCTGCCCCTGGCATGTCCTGGGAAGCACAATGTGGTGTGTGGAGCCTGGCCACAGGACGTGGGGAAATCCCATCTCCAGGATGTATTCCCTGAAGTGAGAAGTATGATCCCAGAGAAAAATGCAGTTCAGCATTGAGCTGACTTAGAATTAATTTTGGGAAGATTGGTTTGATGAGCAGAAGCAGTTTAATTTGGCACTATAAGGGTGCTTTTTTTCATTTTGACTAAATAATGCCTAAGTGGAAGGTTTTGTTATTTCTGAATTATTTGGAACTTCATTCACTTGTATGTCTTTTCCCCAGAGCAAAATGGTTTGCTCTCATTTAGGTTGGAGAGTGGGCATTTTCTGTGGGGTGGCAATTCTAGATTTCTCTCAGTTCAGGGGAAAAAATGTTTTTGTTTTGAAATAGTACATAAAAGGCAAAATCACCAATTTTCAATTGCATTCAGCTTTTAAAATGAAAACACCAAGATTTTAATACAAAATTACTCTGGAATGGAAAAAAACAGGGTTATTTGTTAGTGTTCATAAAAACAAACTGAGCTTCTTTGACTACATAATAGAAATTGGAATCAAATGTCTCAGCTTGAATCAATGAGGTTTTTTTCCTTCTTTTTTTTCTCCTGTCAGAATTCAGATTTTGAAAATATGTCTAATTTTCCATATGCTTTGTTCCTTTCTTTTCCTACTAAGGCATTCAAACAATGCAATGTCTTAGAAAATCTAGCACTTGCCCACATCTGTCCCTGATGTCCCCGCTTTTAGTTTCTTAGAGCTGTTGGGGTGGCCTCATGTGGAGGCCTCAGAGTGGAATCTTAAAAGGGTTTGAAGTTTCTTTTGCAATACCATGTCAAATGCACCCCATGAAAACAGCTCAGGAACCAGCTGTTCCTTTTAGGCTTTGGTTTGTATCTTAACCCCTTGTGATGTTTCCTTGGCAGTTGCTTGCTCCAAGGTCTCACCAGGCAGTGTCTGGGGGGAAGGTGCTTTCTCAGCTTTCCTTGGGATGGTTGTGTGTTCAGACTCTCAGATCTTCTCCAGTTTTCAAACACCCAAACAAGTGCAAGAGTTGCCTTTATTGATTCTGAAGCGCCTTGTCTCTAAAGCAAGCAGGGACACAGTGGGAGCCACCTGGGGTTGTGGTGCAGGAATATTGCCTGGCCTAGGCCTGCTTGGTGAATGATGTTATGGACAGGTTGCTGTAGGTGACTGTATTCCACTACCTCAGGCTACTCCTGCTATTTCCTGAAACCCTTTGTGAGATATTGCAAAGGGATGCTCACACTTTTGCTTCCCATGCATTAACAACAAGCAGAGATGGATGTTAGTCTGTCATCCTGGGCGAAAATCCAGAAAAGTCATCCTAAACATGCTTTTACTATGAATTTATACCCAGGAGCTGAGTAGGATTCAACCCACTTCTGTAAAGCTGGTGTCATCCTGTGATTTGCAAGGTTTATAATAGATAAGTGACATCATCTAAAATATAGGGCATAGGACATCTGGGGAGAGACACACAAAGGGTTGGGAGAATATGGATGCTGCCTTTAGTTGTAATTGCAACCTAAGTTAGAATTACTCTGTTGAAATTTGACCAGGACAAGGAGATTTTATTTACTCTGTTAAGGGATGGATCCGGGATCTGCTGAACTCAGCTCTCTTCAATGTGATTCTCTGAAACTGGAAAACTAACTTTATGAAACCTTACCACAGCTATGAGTAATAAGAACAGTATAATTTCAGGCAGTGCAGGGCTTGTGCTGGGGTGCATGGCCTTCTAGAGACTCTTGAGAGGAGTCTGGTTTGAGTGCCTGTGGGAATATAGGGAACATCCTAAAAGCATCACTTTCATGAGGTGTTAGCTGGGGGAAGGCTGCCCTGCTTCCCACACCTGGTTGCTGCAGCTTGCAAGCTTGGCTCTTCCCCCTTTTTATGGGAAGGTGTGTGCAGGATTTAAGTTGCAATAAAATGAATATTAGCCTTATTTTCCCATGGTATAGCGTTGGTTTAGGCTGACATGGTTTAGCTGACATTGCATATGCTGACTCAAAACTGCCTGGCAGGTTTCTTTTCACACCCTGCTGGAAGCAGCTTGACTTTTATCTTCCTCCTAAAGGTCTCTGCGTGGGGAAATAAAGGGACAAAATACAATTGGGGATGGTGAAAGTGAATCTAGTAGAGAGCAGAATGCTTGGAACATCTATTCTAAAACCATTAAGTTGGGTGCTGACCGCATAATCACGTACCAAGGTCCCTCACAATTTGAACAGGTTTTTTTCCTGGTATTATGCTGACAGTCACTGACTGCTGCAGCAGCTGTGATATTGATTAATCCTTCAGCATTTTTCTGCAAAGCTTTAAACTCCTCAGCCAGTGGCCTCTCAGCTGGGAAATTCAAGTGAAAGGTGTGGTGGGTCCCCCTGCTGTGGGAGGAGGAAGAGACAGGGTAGCCTGGCTTTTGTAGTAGTAAAGACCCCGGTTTCACAGGAAAATATTAATGAACTCAGCCATTTGGGTCACATCTCTCATTTGGACCCACCACAGTTTTAGTCAAACTGTGAAGTAGCTGTTAACAAACACCCCCCCTCCCATTTCCTTAGATGCTCTCACAGCCCAAGGAGATGCGAGGGAAACTAGCCTGTGCTGAATCCTGCAAGGAGGAAACAATGCTGAAGTATTAAAATGGTGCAAAACACAAATGAAGAGGTGCCTTGGAGCTGTTCCTTGAGGCTGGTCCTGTAGAATCCAAGGGAGTGAACAGTGTGGCACTAGTTATGCTAAAAAAGCAAAGAGCAAATGCTCAAATGCTCTTAACTTCCACTGAGAAACCTCTCTTGTTTTTGAAGAAGTTCCCATCCCATCTAATCTTGGGAGCTTTCACAGAGGCTCCCAAGCTATTGGAGTGCATAACTGCCTTTCAGGGAGAGAAGGGCATTGGGCAATGTAACTTGTAACTATTAATATTACATTTATCTGTGAAATCTGAGTTCAGAACACCAGGATATCAGAGGCAAGTTGTACTCCTCCGTGGTCTCCCATGTACTGTTTAATTCCCCTCTCCTCTGACCCCAGTTTTGCAGGGGCAGGACTCAGGAATGTTCTCTCCAGAAAGCTGGTCAGGGTGTCCTGGAGCTTCTGACTCTCCTTGAGCACTAAAGATAGAGCTGAAGTTTCGTCTTGCTCAGTGTCTGAGCAGAATGTCAGGTCTGTGCCCCTCTATTTTACCACTGCAGAAGGGTGTTACCATGTAGAAATTCCCATGCTCCTTGAGTAAGTGACAGCAGATAGAGAGAAGTAAAGGTCATTTCAGGCAAAATGGACTTTTTCTGGATAGTGATCTACATAAATAAACTTACCAGTTCTTTCCATGGAGACTCAATAATTAGTGGTAGCATTTTGAGGAACAAGAGAGGTTGACGGTAATTTTGGATTGGGCTGTTGAATTCACAAGGGCGCAATTGATTCCATCCCTGACTTCGAATAACTGTAGTTGCAGAGAGGTCAGCTCACAAAGTCTGAGTAATTCCTATTGGCATGTTTTATTTCAAATGCAAAACATTTTGAGATGAAAATAAGAGCTAATGGTTACATGATGCATTAAACTAATGATTTTCCTTTTTATTTTTTAAATTTACTTTATCCCGTAATACCAAAACATTAATGGATAAATGCTAAGCTCTTCTTCAGGTGATTTCAGATGCCTTGTGTACTCTTACAAAATCTAAAGGAAAACTTTTTTTTCTCTTTTCCCTTTCTCCCACTCCCTCCTATTCCCCTCTGTAGGTGATTCTCATTCTGACAAAGCTCTACGACTTCAACCTGGGGAGTGTTACCGAGAGTTCACTGTGGAGGTACGTGGATTGTAGAAATCACAGTCACTGGCATGGAGGGGTTGCACTCTTGTGACTCTTGGGGTGACTCTTGTAAAACGGGGGGCTAGATGGGGGTGGGCATGGGGAGTGTATCTGAGTTCATCAGAGGAGGAGTTGAGAGAGAATCTGAGATAACTGGAGTTATTTTTTAGAAAAGAGATACATGATTAAGCACACATTTCTTTAATGTGAGAACAAGAGGGTTTCGTGATGTAATGGCATTTCTCTGGCACGCAGAACAATTTGGTTTCATTCCCTCCATTGAGTGTCCTTAGACAAGTCTCTTCATTCCTCAGAGTCTCTACTGTAAGACTGACAATGAGAATAAGTTCTTTAGATGGTAGAAGTGTCTGAGGAGGTACACAGCACAGTGCATGAGGTAATCTTAGCTGTTCCTCAGCCCTGTGAGCTGAGATGGTAATTTGGTAGCGAATCAGTGTTGCCTTGGGCTGTAAGCACAGTAGCTAAAGGACTAGAGATACCACAGTGAGGTGACTTTTCCACTGTGGATGTTCTTGGATGGTGTCTTGCACCTGCCATATTCTTAGTCTGGTGTGGGAGATGGACTGTCCTAGCCTGGGGAAGCATGCTGCTGGACAGTGTGTGTGCTTGTAAGTATGGGTCTGCATTTAAATAAAGAAAAAATTAAAATCCCCTCAGCCCCCAAATTCGCCCCTATAAACAGGTCAGTTCCTTGACATTTGAAATTACCAAATTGTTTCATCCTGCCTGTGGTGTGAAAAGGGTGTGCCTTGAAGAGAATTGTTACCAGGTGTTTTTTACCCACACGACGACAACAACAACAACAACGAAACAAAAAACCTAAAACAGACAAACAAATAGTTAGGGACTGGTGAGACCAAGTGCCTTTTTTCACATTTACCTGGTGAATTAGAGCTATTGTGAAACCTTCTCGATGTGTAGTTGGTAGAACTGTCAATGCATTGTAACCACTGCTCAGGTGTGGCTGCACAGAAACTTTTTGGCAGATGGTGTCTCGTAGTTCTTTTTTCCCAACTAATTTAAAAACCTCTGTTTGGAGCAGATTTGTTCTAGTAAATGTATTTAAGGGTTAATTGCTCAGTAGAGCTCTTGAAACTTCTCATTTTGAACAATACTTAAAAAGCCTAATCGCACTGTACCATGGTAATCTACAAAAGTATAAATAACCATGCAGCTAATAAGAGAGAACAGTCATTTCCACTTACCCTGGTACTTTTCAAGGTATTAA
>NW_020955766.1:402442-406305 GCF_003031625.1 Empidonax traillii | reverse complement strand
TGCAAGCATATTTATGTGAGTTTTTGATTGAATCTTGCCCGCCAAATGCTGCGGGTGAAGTCAGAGTGGCTTCTACCTGTAATGTTCTAGGGATATTTAACGAATGCTTTGGTGTTTTAGTCATTGAAGTTCAGTGGATTTCATGAAGTGTGGTAATCTGTTCTTCTTTATAAAGAAGAGGCTTCAGATGTCTTCTTCTTGCATACTTTGCAAAGCAGTCATGGAAGGAGATGCTCTTTCTAGAAATGCAAAATATCCAAGGGTGGGGTTTTTTTAAATATATTTTTATTTTCACTGATTTTTTTTTCCTACACATATATTTTGTTTCCCTTCTTGTGGATAGTTAAAATATCAGATTCAGCGAATTATGTTTTTCAAAGTGCAACACCTTATTTTAGCCACTATACAGTTAAAAATTCATCATGCAATACATGTCCCTCTATGCTACAAATAATATTTGTAAATAGAAAGCATTCTTCAACCTGCTGCCACTGTAACTGGTATAGCTGGCTTCATCTTCTAGTGAATCTGATTTTTGTCGGGCAGGAGTAGAGGAATAGCCCTTTGTCTCCTGCTCTAAGCATTTTATTCCCTGTGCATATCTGATGGACACATACAGACAGGCTGACAACAGATTTGTTATCTCCAGGCCAGCAGAAAAATTAAATAATACAAGTAGGAGTCTAAAGAGGAGTGAGTATATAATAACCAACTGACAAAGCCCTTACAAAGAAGCTGAAGGAAAAGGAGAGCCGTTTGATAATCCTGCCCTTTGTTGGCTTACCTTTTTTTTTTTTTTTTTTTTTTGATAGAACAAATATTTAAATTAAAAATCCATATGAAGTGCTGTGCCTTTCTGGAACAAGTGTACTTTTTCTTTTGTACCTGTTATGTGCCACTTAGAAAAAGTCTTAAGGTTTATTCATGCATATATTGATTTTTAACCTCTGGGCTGGCTGTGCAGTCAAGGAAGTGCAGCCAACAAAATGGAGGTGTGCTTATATTTAGCAGTTCTTAATCCCAGGACTTGTGATTTTTGTCTAGTCTAAGGGTAGGCCTTTGCAAGGAGGTGTTTCCTCTGCCTCCCAACTTGACAGGAGGCTGCACAGGTGCCACTGAGCACAAGTTGTAGTGCCATGTGTTAGAGAATGTTGCTTCTGTCAACATTAATAATTTTGACTCCATAAAATTCCACAGCAGTCTGTTCCCATGGTTTCTGGTCATTATGGGGCTATTCCTTAAAGCTCCCAAGTGATGTAAAGCTTTTTACTACAGCGAAAGAACTGTGAAGGTTTATCTCAGGAAAAACAAACAAACAAACAAACATTAGTTTTAGTTGAACTGCAACAATATCCTTCCCTCCCCATTGCTTTTAAACTTTTGGGAAAGTTTTTTTCATTCATTTGTTGGATTTTTTTTTAATTAAGTACCACTGTAGAAAAAACAACTTACATGGGATGAGAACAGTTCCCACTCTGCCCAAAACTATGTTTTTGTGCACCTGAAGATTTTTTAGTTTTCATTATGTGAAGGTATAAAAATGAGTTGCACATTAACTGAAATGAAAGAAAACATTTTTCAGGAAATCTAAGTCACAAAAACACTTCTACCTTTCTTTAACAGGAGATATATATATATATATATATATATTTTTTTTTAATGAGCAGAAAAAGAGAGAATTCTTCCTGTGGTAATTCTTACTGTTGAGCACACCTTGGATGTGTTGGTGCAGTTCTGTTTCCAATGTCAGACTGGCCTCTTTCTCCTCCCAAAGAGGTGATGGTGGTCAGTCATATGCTTGTTCCCCAGTAAATGGAGAAATTGTTCTTGCTAATCTATCCTTGGAGTTTTGTACTCACTTATGGTGTTCATTGCATAGCTTTATTATATTATTTCTTAGCAACATAATAGTATTTCTTAATAGCAGGTTAGATCACTCCCACAGGAAACAATTTGTTGTGTAAGACAGAATATCTATGGAGTTAAAACAGACACTTGTTTCCTGAGTTTTCCCCAGTTCCTACTCAACATTCCTCTTTCAGGCAGAGGGGAAAAAAAAAAGATAAAGTAGTACATGAAAAGCTGCCTAAGAATTTCAATAAAGAAAGGGCAGATTAGTGTCTGTTGCTTTTGATAATTTGGTAGTAGCAGCCTAACTAACCAAATGAATGCCAGCTGTGAGGGATTTTTTTGCTTAACACATTGGTCGGGTGAAAACAGACTTGGAAAATATGAAATTCACCATCAATTACACTTGTGCTCATTATTTTTACACAATTTCTTAGAATTTTCAAGAATGTGGTGACCCCTGTTCAGTAAGTTAATTTGTACAAAACCACTGCAACAACACACAGAAAAGGTCATATTTGAACAGATGATTGGTGATTCTGTGCTTTGATACTGCGCTGGCTTCCTCTGATAAGAGCTGAAGACATTGTCAGGAAGCTAAATAAAAGCTGCCTGGAAATTTATTTCATATTGTTCTGACCTCTGTTTTCTACCCTCCTCACCCTTGTCCTCCCAAGGAGACTAAAGAGAAGACTTTAAACCTCTCTAGAGTCAATCTCACATTTCTCACAGCATAGGTAGGGGGACAGCTGTTTGAGCATGAGAGGAGCTTCCAGACAAGTCAAGGATTTCGTTAAACTTTTGTTTTGTTTTTCCTCTCATTTGTTTTGTCACTGTTGAATCTGGATGCTGTTGAGGCTTTTTTGTTGTTGTTGTTGTTTGGGGGTTTTGGTTTTGTTCTTTTTTTAAATTCTGAGTTATTTACCAGAATAGCCTCAGACATGTTTATCCTGCTTTTTTTTGGTATCTGTTCTTTTGCCCTTTTTTCCTTTTCTTGTGTTCTTCTCCTGCTTTATTTTGTATCAGTCCTCTGCTGTTTTTCACTCATTTTTTTCCCCCCAAATACCTTTTTCGTTATTCCAGTCATACATTCTGCTCCTTTCTTGTAAAGCCATACAACATGTGCCTACACAACATTCTTGCTGGCTTGGTTCTCTTGTCCAGCAGCTTCAGCAGTGCTCTGGACAAGGACTCTGTGGGCCAGAGTTTGTGTATAAATAAATCTTTAATTCATCACCAAAAGTACGTTGGGGGAAATAGCTATGTCACCTACTCATAAACACCAATTTTAAGAGATTCTGTAATAAATTAATGGAGGAAGAGACAGGTTCTTTGGAAGAGCAGGTCAGAGAGGAAGCCTAACCGAAGACTTCCTCCACTTTTCCGATGATTTAAGACACCTTTTTTTAGTAGGACCTGTTAGAAGCAGGGCAAGGGTGAAGCAGCACATGGAGGGTGGGCTCAGTTGTTTTGTGATGCACACAGCAGGGCTCCCTCCCCGTGGCAGAGCTGGAAACCTGTCTTTACACCCAGCAGTGCAGTTCCCCAACCTGCAAAGAAAAGTCGAAGCAGATTCATCTTGCATCGATTTCTGGGGTCAGGAGACTTTTCTGTCAAGTTCCAGTATATCCTTTGTGCTTAATCAATATCAGTGTTAAGCTGCCACCCATAGCCATTTGCAGGGATGTTTTTCTTTGATTTTCTGACTTACTCCTATGCGTGTCTTAAGAGATTAAAAATGGGGAGACTACACGTGTAGATGTTTTTGATGAATAGGATCCTTAGTAGAAATTTAATAACCTCAAATGTAAGATATCGATCTTTTTGCTCTTGCTGTTATAAACTCCTTTAAAACTGCAACTTTTTTAGTTTTGTTTTGGTTTGGTTGCAATTACATGGAAAGACAGTCTTAGCACCTGTAATCAAACATGTGATGTGGTGCAGTATGCAATTTGCAGCCATGAAGGTCAGGAACTTGAGAGAGAACGTGCTAGAAAGGTGTATTTTATACTCAA
>NW_020955766.1:357488-402231 GCF_003031625.1 Empidonax traillii | reverse complement strand
TTATAAACTCCTTTAAAACTGCAACTTTTTTAGTTTTGTTTTGGTTTGGTTGCAATTACATGGAAAGACAGTCTTAGCACCTGTAATCAAACATGTGATGTGGTGCAGTATGCAATTTGCAGCCATGAAGGTCAGGAACTTGAGAGAGAACGTGCTAGAAAGGTGTATTTTATACTCAAATGGAGCAAAAGGGAGAGAATTCATGACACGTTCTGTAACATACACTCGTAAATGGCAGTGGAAATTAGGTACCTTGATGTATTTTAGTAAATGCATTGACAACACTAAAAAGTACTTGAGTATTGTTATGTATACTATGGAAGAATTTGATGATGAGCTTACCATCTGGTAAAATTACTTAAAGAAGGCACTGTTAAACAATGTTTATTGTATTATATATTATATATTATATTGTATATTATATGTATTCTGGGCTCTTGCTGAGAGTCTTGATGTGGAATGAGCAGTCTGGTCCCTGTGTGTATCTGAGGTAGTGTGGCGTTTGGAACAGTGGAGAACACATTCTGTGGTGAAAGTACAATGGAGTTTTTACTGTTACAGCAGGGAAGTAGGTAAACTTTGTTGGTGTTCTCTTTGTTTGCCATTTACTACATCATGCAATATAACTGTTTCAGGCCTCTGTCTGCTGTAGAGCTTTCCTGGCTAAGTTTTACCGTCTTTCTAGCAGAATTCCTCATTCCCAATATCCAAAACGGCTTGTTAGCACGCTTCTATGCTTTGGTGCTCTGAGGAATAAGTTTGATGGTAAAGGCACTGCAAGACTGTCCTAGTTTCTTGGGTTTTCAGATTGCCAAACTCTTGGGTTTGGGATGCCTTAGTGTTTGCTTGGTACTGTTAATCACCATTAACATAAACTAGTTTCCAATATCATATCAAATGAATATGCAATTTAAGAATTCTATGAGAACATATTTGCAATTTTATGGAGCTAATACCATGGTTATCTCTTTCTAGTCTACTGAAACTGTGTATCATCTGTCTAATAACCTGTTTGTAGGAAAGGTTTAATAACCTGTTAGAAGAAAGGTTTCTTCTTATAAAAATTCTTAATTTGCAACCAGAGGGCGGGGACAAATCCTTTTGTGTATAGAAACAAAATGTATAGAACCTGAGGTTCTGTGCCTATTTAAATCTTTAATACCTAATATAATTTAGGTATGGCTTTAGTTTTTTTTCCTCTAAATGTTTGCAAAACAGGACAATGAATAAATGTTAGAAAAAAACTGTAATTGTAGAGGGAGATATAATAGGTCATAAGTCCTATTAGTCTTTCAACATACCCAACATACCATTTATAATAAAATACCCAAGCTGAAGTTTAGAACTGCAGACTTGAAGATGAGCTCATTGCACGTAAAATTAGTTATTTTTGATGGAGCAAACCATGGAGTAACTTAGGCTGGAAGGGTCCTCTAGAGATAACATGATCAACATCCTGGACAAAGCGGTCACAATTCTGAAGTTGGATGGGCCTTCACTGAACAAGTTTTGAGTGTGTCCAAGAAACTGAAATTCCTCAGTTTCTGTCCCAGTGTTTGACTGCCCTCATGGAGAAGGTTTTCCATCTGCTGCAAGGGCAGACCTGACAGTGATGTTTCTGAGGTGAGGATTGCCTGGAGTGCCTAGCTCCTTGCTCTTCAGAGGATTCTATGATGGCATATACGTACAGCTTATTAAAGAAAGCCAGCAGGGATAATTCCAGTGCTCTTGGCCAGTGAGAATCTTCCCAGCCCTGGCTGTTACAGCCCAGGCTTGAAGCTGGCATGTTTGCAGTCACACTTGGTGCAAGAGAGAAGTAATGCTAAGATTTCGCAAAGGGTTATAAAACTGAGGTGAAGATGAATGGATGACAGTGGTTTCTGCTGAGCCACAGCACAGCCTGGATATTCTTCCACACTGCTGACTGCACTCTGGCTATTTTTCTATAGCCCTCTCAGCCTTTGGAACAGCAAGAGTGGAAACTCTGAGTTAACCCCACTTTACTAATCCACGTTTATTTTCTGTGGTTTTGGGGTTTTTTTCATGGTTTGTTTGGGTTTTTCTGTTGGGTTTTTATTATTTTTTTATTTGTTTGTTTGGGTTTTTGATGGTAAATTCAGGTTACTTTTTTCCATGTCTACAAATGGACTTAATAAAAGATTTTGCTTCTACCTATAAGTTGTCTTGCATTGTAGCAGGAACTCAAGCAGATTCACAGAAAAGTTGAGATTGGGATAAACCTCTGGAGTCATCTGGTCTAAATCCCTGGTCAAAACATGTTCAGCTGTGCAGCTGTTGTCAGAGGTGTAAAAAACCAGACACTAAAAATAAGTGTCTGTATGGGTTTTTTTCTGCATTTAAAAAATCATTTAAACTCCCTAGAATAAAATGAAATAATCAGCTGCTGATCAAGTCATTGCAGTCAGGTAAATGGAGTGAACAAAGCCCTGAATCTGGGTATCTGCTGAACTGCCTTCTGTAATCATGGCTCTGTTACTTCTGAAGGTCACTTTTAAGATCACATGGATAGGATGACTATTAATCTATTTTAACCAAGTCCATCATTATTAAAACAAAGCTTTTAACAATAAGAGGCAGGTGAGGGTTTAGCTTTTTGTTGTTGCTGTTTGTAACTGGTTTGAATTCAGGAGTGAAAAACAGAAGGAACTCATTCAGAAAAGCTCTCCGTTTAGTTTTCTAATTTTCTCTCATTTCTATAGTTGAGGTTAAAATTCCTCAGGAAGAAGGTTTTTGGGTTCTGTGGGCTTTTTTTCTATCTGAACTCTGAATATAGATGTAACTTGTATTCACAGAGTACAGAAACTGCAGGCAGGGTAACTCAGAAAGGCACATTGTACTGATGTAGCTGCAGATGGCAACTTCTGAAAGCCTTGGGGGCGCCGGAGAATATCGAATCTAACTGGAAATACATTTACTTAGGTCCTTGTTATAGGGGTTCTGTAACCTGTTTATAGTCAGTGTTGCTGCTGTCACTTGTCTGCGGGAGCACAGGGGTGCCAGAGGTTGGGGCAGCTCATGCCCTCGCTCTGCAGGTGAGCCGGGGCAGCCAGCAGAGCAGCTGGGGTTCTCCTGGCTGCTCGGTGCAGTAATTGGGAAGAAGGAAACAGCGGGCCCGTTCTCAGCTGCCTCGCGGACAAATTCCGGTGACATCTCAGTAGCCAGGGATTTTCAGCTCTGACCCCTTAATAATGAGTGCCTCACCAGTGGTGATGAGGAGAGAGCTGTTAATGCAGCCCCCTGGATTTCAGGTGCAGGTCAGCTGCCCTTGGGTCGCAGCTCTTCGTAGACTCAGGGTTATTGTGTTGCAGTGTATGAAAAATTTTCGTTGGGAAATGTGACAGGATCCTCTTTATAGGCTTCTTGTTATTTCACTCACTGTTTCCTTTAGGAGTGGTGTTTGCCATTTTTGGGAAGGTGTACCTAGAGGTCTCAGTGATTTAAAGCAACGCTGCTAAACTGCTTTGGCTATTTTAATTTTGGTGTGTATATGTATGTGTGTGAAAATAGGTGCCTAAAAGTGATCAGGATGTAAATGTATTTGACATCATATTTCTTTGAGAAAATTCTGAAGTTTTTCTTTTGTTGTTTATAACTAAGGACATGCTAATAAACTTTGTGGGCTTTTCTTGTCTTCCTAATAGACTTAGGGTGAAGTATTTTGAGATGTGTTGTCTGGAGCCATTAATTTTTCTGCTCAATATGTGGATAATGAAAGGACAATTTTATATGACTTTCCACATGTGTCTGCTTCCTTCCAATTCTCTTCCTCCTTGATTTTTTTTTTTTTCTCAGATCAATGCTCTTATTCATGTTTCCTAAAGTTTTAGGTTTTTGAAGTGTTTTGGCACAGAAGAAGTCTTAGAAATATTACAGCAGGAACTAATGCATTCACATTACACTGCCTGTGCCCAAATACATTTTAAAAAGTTGTAATTCTTTTTAGCAATTAAGTATCTGATAGTACCCAACATACATTTTCCATGTTTTCCAACATCTTTTTTTGCATAATGCTCTTTCTCTGCTCTCTTCTCAGCTCCACTGTCAAAAAAAAATAAGCAACCATATAGGAATTTCAAAAAGATAGTAATATTCTTGTAGTCTGCTTCTCCTTGTGTTGGCCAGTTTGTCGTCTTCACTTTTACTTATTGCAGATGACTTGGCATTGTGTGGTAGATGCTGGTGATGGTGCAGTGGTCAGGAGTATGACTAGATGAAGGGTGTTTGTAGTAGGTAGCTGGAACGAGTCTTAGTTCTGCATTTATTTCTCTCATGGTGTTGTGGCACTTGATGGAAACACAAGCACTGTCACACTGAGTCAGCCCTTGGATTTCTCTCGACTCATGTGCTGCCCTTGGCAGTGGCAAACAGGTTAACAAGTGGCCAAAAAACACAGCTCATTTAAGAGTTTACATTTAAGGGATGAAGAAAATGTTGTTAATAATAGTTCATGCTGTACTCGGGGCAGAGGCATTCTATTTATACCCTGAAGCATGAGATTTAATTACTCTTACATCATTGTCTTTGCTTACAAAGCTGCCGCTGTTGTTTATCATCAGAAAATTATCCAACCCTTTTAAAAAACAGCTTTAATATTTGTCTCAATGAACTTTCACAGCAGTAACTCCATAAATTAATTAAACACTGCCTTGGAAATTGGCTCCTTTTTGCAGTTGAAAGTTTAGCATGATTTCATAGAAGCAGATTTTTCACACTCAGGGAATAAAGTTCAAAAGAAATTGGATACTTTTACTATGCCCTTCATTATTTTATTATGCTTTATTCCTAGTTGATAAAATAAATTACTGATTGCATTTATTGGGTGGGCTTCATCCCCCTATATCCCCCAGACCATTACCTTCTGCTTGGAGCATTTCAGTCCGAAGTTAAATACACAATTAGCCTAATAATGATAGTAATCTTATCATCTGTCGTAAGTTGCTGTATTTCTTTATGATCTGTCAAAAGTATGTTCTTCAAAAGCTAAAACTAAAAGTTAACCTTCAATCAAATTTGGCAAATTCACTGAGTTAATTAACATCAGCTTTAATATCTCCTGCCTGTGGATGCTGAAAGCTTCAAGTTGTGTGCTGTTTCTGTTTGGTTTTCTCCCGTTAACATCAATTTCTATTTAGGAGACAAGGTGTAGGTTATATCAGATAGCTATGCAATGTTCCTGATACTAACTGTAATGCATGTTATGTAGTATTTCCAGATTAAAGATGCAAGGAGAGGCTTTTTATGAGAGTGAAGTATATAACAGTTACAGGAGAACTGAGTCCAGTGAATCCACAACAGCAATGCAAAGAAATTAGTTCCAGCTGTATCAGCTCCTCCATCAGCCTCTCCCCGTAGTTTGAAATGTTCTGGCATAAAAGAGGAGGAGGGTGGAACAAGCAGTTGGTGGTTGGACAGAGGAGAGGAACATTCGCTCTAGATTTATGGTCACTTAATTCAATATATACTGGTCCCAGTATAAAAAGGCCTAATGTTAAAAAAGGTATGACGTCAGAATGATTATCTTCTGCTATTTAATTTTCTTCATTACTATTATGCTTTTACGTCCCTAATGCCTTCTCCAGTGCTTTGAGCTTCACTTTTATAAATTGCCTGGGATTATTGTTAATACAGTTTTTCATGGACTTTTGATGACTGGTCACTCAGGATGGAATTAGGCTTGAAGAGGACCTTGATCTGTCTCTCCTACATATAATTCTGTCTGTGTAAAAGACCCTGTGTTCGTCAGGAGCAGGTGCTTTCCCTCTTCTAGAAATTTAGAATAACAAATAGTTTTCTGTACTTGAATGAACTATACAGCTTTTAGAAACTTAGAAACTGATAAAGCTACATGCTGCTTCTCAACACATCTCTGAATCTTAGGGTGGAAGTATCAAATGGCCTATTGCAGTTTTGGGAGTAAATTCATGGCACTGACAGCCAGTGGTCACCTTCCCTTTAGTTGAACTGAGTCATCACTTTGTCTGGGTAGCAAGTCTTTTAAGAAGTTGCTTTTATTTGCTGTGAATATTCTCCATGATAAAATTTCTTGGTTAATTTATTTTATTAGCAGTTTACAGTGTACAATAATCATCCGTCTTAACTGATAGGTATGTAATAATATATACATGTGACTTCTGATAATTGCTGCATTACAGGACCCTGAAAAATCTACTTTCACCTAGCCAAGGTTGATATCAGATTATACAGATTAATCTAGGGCTATTTCCTTTTTTCCATTTATTTTTCCTTAATCACTGTTATTTTTCTTTCAGTAATCTACTGGTATAATTTTTGCTTGATTCATAGCCTAGTAAAATCAGTAGAAATATCCCTGTCTAATTGAGTGGGTGTTAGACTTCTGTTTTATTCTGGATTGTTTCTTGCATTTCTTACGTTTTCCTTAAAATACTTTTTCATTTTTTTTTTATGCTGCCCAGGCCAAAACTTTTTTCTTCTCTCCCTCCCTCTTTGAATGTCGAATTGCAGTTCTGATTGAAAGCCATATAAAATCAATCAAAAGAGTGTTTTGTGGTTTTTTTCCTTAAAAGACAAAACAAAAAGGAATAGAAAACTTCTGTCACTAAAGGAAACAAAATGTCTGAATCTTAGAAGGAAAACCTGTGTTGACTAAAAATGTTAATTTTAAACAAATAAATGTATATATATTCATATGGTTCATTGTAGAGGGGTTAGTTCATTGCCTCCCACGAGTTTTCTGATTGACTGTCATTCAGACATACTTTATCAGTATGTTAGATATTTCAACTTAGGTGGAGGAATACTTAGTAGTGAAAATATCTTTGGAATTATTTATCATATGAGAGATATGGAAGGTCATGCAGTGTTGCCTATGTGCAAATGATACTTCTGTTCCTAGTTCCTGAATTAGAAATGCAGAATAAAAAAATATTGAGTCTAAAATGGTTTTTTAGCACTTGTATGTTTGCAGTATGTTGTTTTAAAGCCAAAACATTTATACTTGTTACTCTCTGGTTGACAGCTTCTCACAGATCTGATTCCAGTGTTTTACACTGAGTGACATTTTTTTGTCAACATTCTTTTTGTTTCTTCGAAGATAATGTAATTTGAAATCATAGATTTAAGCAACGTTCATCTTAGAATACTTGCTTCTCAGTATTGCTTAGTAGACAATGTGCTGACTGTAGCAGCTGTTTTGTTTTCCTTCTTGAAAGTACTGTTATGAGCTGAACTTGTCAAAATAATGGTTAACCAAAGAAAATACCGTGGTAAACTCTCTTTCTGTATGCATACTTCTATTGTGGGTGAAAGCAGCCAGAGAAGGAAGACGGAATAAAATAAAGTCTTCTTCTGATGTTTATGTAGGTTTCAGAAATTGTACTGTGAAGCATCATCTTCTCAATGACATGCTTTTCATCCTAGAGTTACTTCTGTTCTCACTGGGAATCGGTACTAAAACAACTGCATATATGAGAATACATTTCCCTGTTAATGTGCTGGTTGACAGTTTAACCAAGGATTTCTGTGGTTCTCCAGGGAGGCTTTGCAGTCACGTGGCCCTGGCGTGGGTAAGCTGACAGCAGAACCAAAGGTGGATGTTTTCAATCTCCCTTTTGTACGCTGCCACAGAGCACCGTGGCTGCTGCAGTGTGGGCCAGACTCCACAGTGAAATGAGAAGAGAAATGAGAAATATTTCTCTCTCTCATGTTAGCAGGCAGCGTGTCATGGTGCCGTGTCTGTCGTGATCCATTCTCTGACTTCAGACCTACTTCATCAAACCTGGTTAGGGGATTTTTATAGTTTATCTTTTCTGTTAGGCAGACCTGATGTATATATTCAGAATACTGATGTCTGTTGTTCACCTTATTATTGCTTGCCTGTTCACAGAATGTCACTTACCAGTTCAACCAAGATGACAATTGAAATCTAAACTCTATGTACAAGAGAACATTTTTAAAAGTGTAATTTTAGCTGAAAAGGTTACTGCTTAGCTGGCTAACTAGAAAGATATAAAGTTGCTGGGGTTTGCCTGAAAACATTGTCTTCCCTTAAAAAGCAGACAAAACAAATCAAAAAACTTCAGTCTGTTAGTTTCTGGTTCATGCAGAACAAGTTATGGCGCTGCAGTATTTGCTTTGCATATTTACTTTTCATATGTAAAATTTCACCATGTGTTTTACCAAGTTCAGTTTTATAATTCTGTTAATAAATTATCCAGTTATTCTAACTAAACTTGCAGTCAGACACTATTTTTGCTTTGCCAGTGATAGTGGCTTTAATCATTTGATAGTCTGATTGTGCCCTTTCCATGCTTTCCCAATTGCAATGAAATTTAAGCATCATAAACTTAAATTAAAAAATTGTAAAAACCACAAGAGAATTTGCAGAAGAAAATCTTATTGAATATGAATAGTAATATCAGAAGATAGTATTGTATAATTAAAACCTTTTTTTAATGCTAAAGATTTTTTTTTCATTCAGATCACAGTCTTCTGTCAAGAAGACCTTTATTTTATTTTAAAAGTAATGAAGGAATGTAAATTACCATTTGCCATGGTAAAAGCATAAAAAAAATCTCTGAAACACAACTGGACAAAATAATTGAAAAAGTTCATTTTTTGATATTCTTGGAGCTCATCAATCCAAATTATTGTTTTCCTTTATTTAAATAATTCTAACATACAGGTTCTTTGCCACTGTTTAGTTGTAAATCTAATAATATGATTGAAATTGCTCAATAATCTTCTGTCTCAAGATTTTCTTCATTTCGGATTCATTGTGTCTATTATTAAACCCAGCTGTTGATGCTTTTGAACAAACTGATTTCTGAATTAACTCTGCATTGTGTTCTATAATAACGCCACTTCTGAATTGTCGTGGGCTGCTCCCAATTTACTTTTAGATAATTAAAGGCTGCCTTTATTTATATCCAAGTTGCCTGTTTTATTTCCCAGAACACAAGGATGGGATTTCATTCATGCTGCTCTGGGGGTCTGAAGTTGATAATCATTTTTCTACATCTGCCCTCATCAGTGTCATCTTCCAATATATGATGCTCCAGCGTTATTCCTTGGCTTTACTCATTAGCATTCAGGATGTTGGTGCTGTGTTGTGCTAGTCTGCCACAAGCCATTCCCTATTGTTTTCCTGAGAAGTCTGTAGAGGAGCTGGGGAGTAGCCTTGAGTCCTAGAGTACATTCCTCTTCTTTTTATTACCATTCGTTCACATAAACTCTCCTTTCCATTTCAAAATCAGTGATACCTTGAAATCATGCATTCCTGTAGATATTTAAATGGATTGTATATGAATTAATATGCGTGTCATTGGGTTCATCATAGTGTCTCTCATGTATGGTGCATATACTAATTACTAAATTAAATTTAAGGAGTTTAAAAATAAGACCTCTATGTAATATACTTAGGATAACTAATTAATGCAGTTCTGATCTCTATAAAACAAACTAATCTATTTGGTTTATTTTTTAAAAAATCAGCAAAGCCGACACAGGAAAAAACAACCTAGATGGACTTGAAATAAAGATACTGTGATACCTGTGATATTTTTCAATACAGGGTCATACATAATGTCTAATTCCCTTCTTTGGTCAGTTCATGTCATTGCTAAGTACATTAGGAAGACTTTCTCACAAAATTTAAAATTTAAAAAAAGAAGGAAAAAGTAAGGGGTTTACAGTAAACCCCCATGACAATTAAAAAGAATTATCTTGTTTATCCCCACGAAGGTTCATAAGAAAAGGGCATTTTTAGGTTCTTAATAGCCTTTTTAAAATTAGCATTGACCTCAATTTATGAGGGTTGTATTTATTTCCCCTTGTCAAGAACAAGAATTTTATTCTAATCCTACTGCTTTTTTTCCTTTTTTGACGTGAAGTTCCTGTGACCTTCTACATTTGCTAATTGAGATCTTTATGGCCTGGTTTCTTCTGTTTGTTATTTTTTGAGGGACTCGTGGTGCTTTTTAGTGTGGTAGTAAATCTGAGCAATGGTCATGGCAAAGAATGATCCTGACTTTACTAATCAATAGGATTAATGAAACAAGGTGAGAGTTTGATGTACGAGGTGTGTATCTATTTGCTTAAACTTGCAGTGGCAACTTCCTTCATGTTGGTGTTGCCTTCACAGAGCAACTGCTTTTACCTCCTTGATTGTAGAGGTTGGACTTGATGACCTCAAATGTCTTTTCCAAACTAAATGATTCCGTCGCTTCATGTAACTGTGTAAAAAGTGAGTTAAATCTACCAGTGCATTAAGTTTCTGTTTACCTTATTACTTTATATGTGGGACTTTTCTCTGTTATCCCTCAAGAGGCAGCGCTGTTGAGATACTGTGTAAAATTTTTAGACAAGTGCTGAGGCACTCTAACAGAAACATGCGTCTTATTTATGATGTGTCAAATTACTGTTCTGAGAGTAGACCTTTTAGGTTGCATTCAGCCTTTAATTTGACTGAATTTAAATAGCATAAAACGCCTTTTAGTTGGAACTTGGCTCACATATTACGTCTTTCATTTCAATGAAAAACATTCAGATGCAAATACGGCTTGTTTGGACTGAGCACAAATGCCACTATCATGACTGATGAAGGCATTTGATCACACATCTACAAACTGAAACTTTAAAAAGGAAGAGGCTATTTGGGCTGGATCTGCAGTGCCATGAATTATTTAGTTCCCATTATTCATAAATCTCTTTGAAGAGAAAGCTTATGAGGTTTTAGGGAGGAGTAGTCGTAGTTGTGTTGCCAGTTTCTATATCTGCCGTGACTGACTGCGTGTGCAAACTTCTTCTAATCTGCAAGAGTTGTGCTGAATACGAAAGAGGTGCACGTACAAACCTTTCAGGGATGGTCCTGAAATGTTTCTTTAGTTTCCTTGGATAAGAACTTGGATGCACTGTTATTACTCTCTGCTCTGGCAGCCTCCAAGAGGTGAGCAAGGCAAGAACAGGTCTGTATAATTCGGTGAGCTCCGCAGTTAGTTGCTAGGACCTGGTTGGCTCTTGCAGGGCTCGTGTTCACAGCTGGAGTTTGTTCTGTGCTCCTTCACTGAACTGCAAATCTCTTTGGGCTGTGTACCGAGACCAAACAAAAACAGTGATGCCGCCCTCCTTTTTGCCTTCCTTTGCTCGGTATCTTCTGTTGTACTGTGTTTGTGCTACAAACAGGTGGTATTTCAAAATATTTCCAGCAGTGAATAAAGCTAAACACTATATATAAACAGTGTTCTGCTATACAGGGGGTTTGTGTGCTTCTTTAGCTCATTGTAATTGTGAAATTATGTCTAGAAGACTCATATTGGCAGAGATGTGGAGGAGTGAGTTAGAAATACCCAACAGCAACTTGTTTATTTGCCTTGCAGACTAGTTTAGTGTCCTGGGGATGCAGGGGGTCTGTTTTCGGGAGGGTTGTTTGTTTTTCAGGAGGGTTTCAGGCTGCGTTACTGAGGAACACCTTGAATAATGACTTGTCTGGTATGTGTTTTTCCAAGACATAAAACCTACATTATGAATCAAAATGCTATGAAGAGTCAAGATGCAGTCACTGTAAAGTTCAGAAATGTACAGGGTTCACAAATCATTTCTTTACCATAACACATCTATCATGGTAGGAGTAGTAAGAATGTTTTACTTCATATGTCATAATTAAGAGCATTACCCCAAGAATCACATAATTTTCTGTAAATAGTCACTCTGACTATACTTAGTGTCTTTAATTTCCTAAAGTGATGTTATTCAGAAGTTTCTCTAAAGTATTCCATGAAGCTGATAGCATCTTTCATTTTTCAGTTGGCTGCATGCATTACCCTAACTTGATTTCATTCATTGTTGTCCAGATGTACCCAAATGCATTATGTTTTACAGACTGTAATGTATGTGTAGACACACACACTTAAAATATCACACATATAGTGCTTTACACTCTTTTATAGAATATAGAATTGGTGTTATATATTATATATATATTGTATGTTACCCAAGTTTGTCTCTTAATATCTGGAAAAGTATGAACTCATAATATGTGGGGCTTAAAAAAGTAAAAAAAAAAAAATCTTATTTTCTGTTTAAGGCTTTAATGTGTGCTTCTCTCCCCATGCTTCAGTTGCTGCTGTGCCAGTGACCCTTAATACATAGTTTAACCTTATTAATAAAGTATTTTATAGGGATACTCTATTATGATTGTGATGTAACACTTTTTATATAGAGATACCAAGGGCTGTGATATTAAAAAAAAAAGAGAGAGAAAAATAAGTAATGGGGGAAGTATCATGCAATTAAAAACCAGTTACCTTTTCAAAACCTTCTTAGGGCTTACAGTAGATGATTTAATTGTAAGTAGAAGTAACATAAGGAGAACCCTGGCTCTTTGTCTACCAAGCTCCTTGCTCTGGATTACAATATTTTTTATTTCCTGCAGATTGTGTAGGGGCTTATTTTCAAATACGGGAACCATTAGCCTTTTGTGGGTTATCACACCTGCAGACTGTGACTAGAAACTAATAAGCACTATATAAGCACAGCAGACTGAGGAAATTTCTGTTTGTAATAATGTCAGGGAGCATATACCTTAGGAAAAGAAAACAACCTGACATGAAACATGAATGTCACACATTGCACTTGGGTTGAGAAAAAGAAACAAAAGCTTACTGCTTACAACTGGTTCTACCCAGTCACAGTTACACCAGGACAGCCAATTTGTGACTAAATAGTTTGCTAAGTGTTTCCAAGTAGGATCTATTTGTTCTGGAGACCTGACATACACAGAAGCTGGGCAAGTTTCTGTGTGATGAGCGATTTTGAGAGCTTGTCTGAGATGATGAATGAATATTAAAGTTTTTCAAATATTTAAGTTTCAGAATATCTGTGAAATAGATCTGAGGGCTGAACAGTGTACTATTTCTGCCTGGCATAACCATGCTTGTGGCCTTGCAGAGTTCTTAGTTCTGCTACTCCAGAGTTTTCTGTATACATCTTAAAACATTGCTACCTTGAAAAAATGGGATACAAAAATTGTATTTACTCTTGTTTACAAACTGCATTATTTATTTGCAAGTGAAATTTCTGTGATGATTTATGGAAACCCAGCTTATGATAAAATTGCTTGCTTGCAACTTGCATTGCTTGTAGGAGTTGAGTGTCCAGCTGTATTATAACATGCATAGAGTTGACGTTTTGGGACAGGCAAATCATGTTATCTCAATGCCTTTAAGAGGAGCCTTTAAGGCATGATTATACTCATCTTCTATTTTCACTATACAGTAATATAGTGTGTTACGTGTTTCCAGTTGCTAATGTGAATCAGCTACAGCTGGAATCCTGAACTCTAGTGATGTTTGGATTATAAGATGCTTCTGCTGATCTCCATCATGCCAGCTATAAAGAGTATTGAGAACAAAATTACTATATTTATAGTCTACTATTCAGAAAGAAAATGGAAATGCGTGTTTTTCAGTATTTTGTGATTAGTGCCACGTAATAAAAGTCACTGCATGTGATAATCTAGTCAGCTTTAAAACCGAGGAAGACAATAAAGTGGAGGTTGAAAAGCATTATATTAAGGAGGTGGAAGAACGTGATTTTTTAGGCACAGAAGAGAAATAGTAAAAGTTCTAATTTGCAAAGGGTTACGTTAAAGAAGTTTGTGTTCTGTTATTTCCACTCAGGGAAGGTATGAGAAGGGTTAAGTAACTGAGCTAGTCTCCTAGCTAACCTCCATGCTTGGGTTGTATGTCTGCAAAACAATTCACCCTTGAGAGGACAACTGGGCACTAAAAGAGGTTACCTGGAGAGCCTTTGAAGTCTCTGTCACCACGTTTTAACAATATGTTAGTCAATCTGTTAGCAGAGGTCCAAAGATAACTCATGATGCTTCAAGCCCTGAGGATGCAGTGGCTGACCTCTTCATAACCCTCCCAAATTAGCATATTTGTCCCTTTTTCAGTTCTATCTCCAAGACTGTATTTTATGTTCTAAAATTACTATATACATACATAATCTCTATTATATAGTATATATGCAATATGTATTAGATTTTATACATTTAATGTTGTAGCTGTGATTAAAAAGAAAAAAAAAATCAATTTTTGTCATGGCAAAATCACATACTGTTATTGCATTTCACGTAATTTGTAGTTTTTCACTTGAACCCTGAGGGAAAAATGTTTTAAATTCTCAGAACCAAAAAAGTTCTGGGTTTTTTGAATATCAATCAATGAGTAAGTGAAATTTATCTCTTTCTGAGAGAAATTAGCTGATGTCGTTTTAGGAACATGTGTTGTGGTTAGATTGTTGCAAAGACAGAACACAGAATAAAGAGAATAATAGGAGGTCACATGTTTAGATTTCATTTAATTACATATGCATGGCTGCACAGATTTTTAGTGGTTATATAAATAAAGAGAGGAAAGCTTATCCAGGAATATATGGATTCTGATTCTATCTGCAAATGCCACTAACTGATATTTTAGAAATTTCTATGAGAAAAGTGTGCAGAACTTCCTTATAAAAAAGAATATTCATTATAACATGCAAAGGTATAGCAACAAAGGCAATCAAATGAGAGATCAGAAAACCAGAAGTAAACAAATTTATCTATGACAACATATCTAGGCTTTTTATACTATATCCAAAGCTAAGAGAACTCCTAAAATCCCAGGTTTCTCTGTCATCTACCGGGCACACTCCTAAGTCTTGGCAGCAATGTCTTCCTGAATGCAGGAGACTCAAATTCCCACCAGGAATTTCAGATGATAGTAGTGTTTTTTCTCCTTTGGTGGCTTTTGGAAAATGTTGGTTTTGAAAAAGAGGGGGGAAAGGCATGATGAATTACAGCACATGCTGGTATCTTTGCTTTGAATGCCTCTCTAGTCTGTGGCAACCTAATAATTTGCATTATTTTCTGCAGAAAATGATCCTGTTAAGCCTTCTGTCACACAAAGGAGCTTTTCCAGTCAGAGAATTAGAGCTGGCATTTAGGTGACCTAAATGATCAGTGATAATCCATCAGTCTACCCAAAGGCAAAAAAAAAAAAAAAAAATTGTTGTTGTCGTCATCATCCTAAAATTAAAGAGAAAATTCTAAATTTAGGTAGTGTAAAAATAACTACTTTTTTTTTGAAAGCTGAAAATCTGCATTATATGCATTATATATTGGGTGTGTTGGGGAGCAGAGTTGTGTGGGCGTTTGTGAAGTTTTTTGTGGGGCTGGGAGATATTTTTGTATGCTGCTTCTCTGATCATTTTTCACCTTCCATGATCAGAAAAGGTCTCAAGACTGGAGCAAAAACCGAGATGAATAAATGCATCCATCCTGTAGACTGTTGATGTCTTAATTTTTTATTGAAGATGAGAGGACCTCCAGATTTGCTGGAAATGTACATTACTATATTCAGGAGAAAATCAATGCCATGTGCTTTATGTGACATTATGTCCAATGTGACTTCCATCTTGTTTCTTTTCTTGAATACAGCCATCTTAGACTGGTTTTTCCTCTGTCTGCATTCTTAGTTCATGAAATAGGTGAAATGAAAACAAGACTTGACCTCAAACTTTTCACTTTCCTTTTTCTTTCTCCTTTTGAAATAAAAGGTTTAGTAAGCTGCATATCTGGGGGGAAATACTTTTCCCCTTTTTTTATTTTTATTGAGCTATTGAAGTAATTGGAAAGATGCAGTTTTTTTCCAAAGACAGAAGACAAAACCCCAAATTGAATAATAAATCACATATAAGAGAAAAATAAAATAAATGCTATATCAAATCTGTCTAAAACTGTCCACAAAATTGAACACTGTAGAGACAGCTGAGTGTGGAGAAAAGATTGAACAACTTGTGGCCACCATTTATCAAAGAATGTAATTTAACAATTGTTGGCATACAAAAAGCAAGAAGTCAGAAAGATGTATCACAGAAAATAAAGCACAATATATTATTGATATCTGAGAGCAAGGGTATATTAGGGGTTTTGAAATTTGAATCTAGCTTTTTACGTTCAGGCAGTGATTTTAAAAAAACATTGTTTCAGCAGCGCAGCTACAACAGAATTGCTTTTCTGATTTAAAAATACCCTAAAAACCTCAGTTCTGTGAAAATTAACTGCCACAATTGAGGACCTGGCACAGTTTCCCTCTCCTTTCTGGATCTCTCATAGTGGACTCCCCTGAGATCTCTGACCTTGACTTCTTGCTGTTCTGTGATCCCCTCACTCTACAGACTTTTCCAGCCTTCTTGTTTTACATATTCTGTGACCAGAAGAGCTTTCAGAAAATACAGTGCTGTTTAATCTTGATAGAGAAAGTAGAAGAGATTTATTTCTCAGCCTTGCCTCGAAATGTAGTAGCTCTGTCATACCTTTCAGCCTGACTTCTGAAAATATGGTCTTTCTTCCCACTTGGTCTTTCTTTCTTCTCTGGTCTTTAAAATTTTCCTTAAATTCCAACAAAGGTCATTGTTCACACTTTTCTGTAGAATGCCTCCCTGTCCAGAATCAATTTCCTAAGAAAGACAAGACAGAGTAACTAAAGAAAAAAACACCCTTAAAAATGTCTTTTTACAGAAATCCCTGAAGTACCAGAAGTCATTGCCTTTCCTTTTTATCCGTTTGCTGATTGTCTCGTTCATTTAGCCAAATAAAGTACGTGCCAAATTCTAGGTTTTAGGTTACATTGTACCCCAAAATGTTTACTTGTGTGACAGAAATTTCAAATCAATGTCTTACAAGTATACTACCTTGAGGAGAGACTCACTGCCTTGAGGACTCTGTCTCTTTAATCAGCAAGCAAGGAAGTCTAGGTGGGGAAAAAAGAGAATGTGTTATGTGAAATGCAGAGGAATCAACTGCCTTGCTGAAGGCTTAAAGCAAAAGTGGATCCTTTGACTGTAGCGTTGTTTGCTGAAACCCACAGGTCTTTTGTTACTGATTTCAGTGGCATAAAAAGCTGAGTTATCCCACATCTGGTGATCTAACCAAGATCTCACCTTCCCTCTGCTAAATTGCTGTCCTGCTGATGCTCATTAGAAACATTTATTTGTGTTTGTCTTTATGACTTTTCATGCTAATAATTTTCAAACTTAATAGATATTGCTGAAAATTGTATTCTCTTTACACTGAATGACAAGGTGAGTAAAGATGGAAGAGAGAAATTTATTCTTTTTTTTTTTTTTTTTTTTGCCTTTGGATAGAGAAATACCTACCTCAGTGGTAACAATGAAAGGGAATTTTACGTCATCCTAGGTATCAAAAAGATGGGTTGTTGATGGAAACAGCTCCAGCTAGTTGCCTTCAGTAGGCAGAATTATATTTTGAAAGACCATTTTCAGCTAATTTGGCTGTTGTGCAGTTTGAACTTTACGAATTGACTTGTAATTGGACCGTGCTGTCAGTGGAAAAACTTACAAGTATTGAACATGACATTTTTAAGAAGGTTACTGTCATCTAGTCCTCTATTAGTGGGTTTGCAGAGAGTTATAATTGGCCTAACAAGCCTAGTAACCTGCCCTACTTCCAATTATAATGTACAATCTCATTTATATTTTTTCTTTATTTACTGGTACATGATAGATAATAATTCTCTGTCTAGTGCCCATGCTTCAAAATAAAGCTGTCTAATCATAGAATGCAGGGATTCTTTTAATATACATGTAAATATGCAACCATACATAGATTATATAATTTCCACATGGATATGTGTGTATATATGTTTATTCTGAAGAATTCAAGTGCATATGTATTTTAATGTACGTATTTACATATACACACTCTCACATATGTCTTTTTATTGAGATTAAGTATAAAGTCTCCTGCTGCTTTTAAATTTCCTGTGGGGAGGGGGACATAATATTTTCTCCAGACCTTTGTTAAGTTTATATGATTCATCTGACTAGAAGAGACAATGCATTCATGTGCATGTAATTCTCAGGACTGAAAAAGAAGGGGAAGCGTGAGAAAATGAACAGGTTGATGAACTCAGTGCATTCATTATCAGCTTGTATTTGCATGAAGGGGAAACTGTTCTCTTCTTATAAAATTAGAATGGCGCCGTTAATTTTGTTTACTGCACAAGCAATTTTTAGCATATGTAAGATTTACAGGCAGTTTTGCAGGTGAATGTGTCTTGTTAAATAGCCTTCTAGAAAGGGCTCTGCAGAAGCATCTGCACTCGTAGCTCCCCAAAGCAGAGCTGTTTCATGAAGTAGTGCTGAGTGTGGACATCATGAGACTGCTTTTTTTTTTGGTTTGTTTTCACTGCCAGGAGAATTATACCAATTCAGTATGGTGCACCTGGAAGTAAAGGAGGGATCAATGCAGAAAAAGAAATAAATATCTGGAAAACTGACATTTTTTTGTTAGAAGTCTCAGTTTTCCAGCAATTTCTTCATATTTAGCAAATTAGCCTTCACTGCTGTGTCTCCTTTTTTTGTCTCAGTAAAGACTGATTTATAAAACACCGGACCAAAAAAGCCCAAACTAAACCAAAATAAACAAAACAAAATAAAAAAAAAAAAACAAACAAAACCATAACCAAAACCGAACCAACCAACCAAACAAACCCCTTTAGGTTTGAACAAGAACAGCAAATAGAGCAGACAGGGGATTGGGTCTTTCTCCTTTTCTTCTGTATCTCTTGGTCACAAGTGTAGCTGCCTTTGAATTGTTAATGTAGTTCTGCCTTACAAGAAGGGCCAGCAGAAGAGGAATTACGTTGGGTTTCTTTCCTGAGGTACCTTTTTTCGTGGAGATGCTCTTGAATGAAAGCCTTTTCAGAGTGCACTTGATAGTTTAGAACGTTCAGGATAGTATCTTTTTTGTGTAATTTAGCTAACAGAGTGATTCCATTCTAACTTTGGGTCCTGATTATCAACAGCATTATCTGTGAGCTTTAGAAAACAGCAAATAATGATTGTATTTATTTTGGCGGTACAGCAGAGGTTAGTGGAACATTTTAAGCTGCTACCCTTGTTTTTCTTACCCTGTTGGGCATACACAGTTAATAGCATGAAACTGTGTGATTTCAGGATACTCAAGGAGGGCTTTAGTGTCTCTCCCTTTTTCTCTGAGTTTGAACACTGATCACTGTTCATTAAAATATTGTCTACCCCTTTTGCTTTGCGTGCTCCATCGGTGCAAGAACAATCTGAAGATAAAGGCTTCAGTGAAGAGAAATAATGGTCATATAACATGGATTATAAATCGTTGGAGTGTCTGCAGTTTAACCAATGTTTGTTTGCATCAGCTTCACAGAAGGATGATGTTTCGAGAAATAGGAGCAAGGGAATGATGTAAGATTTAGGTACTTCAGAATGCACTTTTGGCCCGGCAAATTGTTCTGCTAAGTTTTAGAATTCACAAATGTGTGTATGTGTGTTCTCACCTACTTGTGATTAATAGTCCATGATTTTCCTGCTCTCCTTGCCGTGATTTTTGAATGTGTGTCCTGATGTATTTTCTGAGTTTTCGACACAGGGTTTCTGACAGAATCATAGATCTGAACTATCTCATAGCACTACAATGTCTCTAATAAGTAGGTCAAATAATCCTAGAAACTGTGTTTGTTAGCTTTGAATCGATAGTGATAAAGTTTCTCTGTATTCTTACCTGCTCAAAACTTCTGTCTAATCTATCTTTGTTCTCTTCTTCTTGTGCAATCTTTTCCTTGCTTCCAGTGGCTGCTACAAAGAACAAAGCTAGAGGTGAGTTTCTGCCTGCACTCCTCAATTTGTGTTGCATGGTTCTGCAGCCCACGCGTTTTCCCACGAGGTTGTTCCCGCTTCTCAAAACAAAGAAAAATATCTTTAGGTCCTATTGTGTGATAGATTAGTTCTTTACAGTTTTGTAATTGCACCTAAGGGCAGACTATTTTCATTGTTTTTTATCAATCAGCACTGCTTATGCTGTATTTTGTTCATTGCTTTAATTTAGGAAGTTTTTAGGAAAAAGATAAAACCGAGTGCACTGTAGTTAGATTTCTGGCTTGCATTACAGCAATGCAGGGATCTTTATGGCATTTTAATCGAAATGAAGATATTGCGTAAAAATGCTCATAAATATGTAAATGTAATTTTTATTTTTTATCTCGAATCATAGTCATAAATATCTGAACAGAGAACAATGAACTCCTGAATGTCTCCTGAGCGTTTCCCTGTCTTTTCACACCGGTATAAATGATCATCACTGTTTCTGATAGCATATCAATATATAGAAAGGCATACTATAATACCTGCAGGGATTCATGACTTCAGAGCAGCAAGGTGATTGCCACAAATCAGTGTGACAAAGAAATAAACCTTTCAGAACTAATCATGTAAGGTCAGCAGTGCTGTAAACCATTTCCTGAATTTCAAAGAAGCAGTGATGTAGCAAATGTAACCTGAGGGGTGTATTTTGACTTACATATACATATAAATCCATACATGCCTGTGTATATATATGCATGAAAATGTATTTATATGTATGAACATATATTTTCATAAAAAATCATGAAAATATAATTTTTTTTCCTGCTATTTGTGGTAGATAAAACTGAGTTTTCTGATAATTAAGCATCGAATTTTAAGGCAAATGCGTGTTTACAAGTACTTTGAAAGTTAAGAACTCATATTCAGGATGTTTGTGAAGTTCATTTATATACACTGCTTAGGTTAAGATGTACAACAATGATGATAATCAGAAAAACCAGCCGATTGATGGTGCTTATATATTAGTATAATTAAATCAACCCTTAAAATACAGCTCAAACTTAATTTTTTTTTTTTTAAACCCTTGCATGACTTTTTTTTTTTTTTTCCTCAGAAATTTTGCATGCATTGGATGTCATGAGTGAGGGGAATGAATAAAGTTGAGTTCACGTATTTTCCTATGCATGCTTTGAATTCTGTACTCTTGTATGTTCGGCTTTGATGCTGTAAAACAGTGGGTCAAGACTTTAAGACCTTTATTAATTAACAAAAAAAAAATATGGCAAAACCAAAGCACATCCACAGAAGCTAATTTTGAGCACAAACACAATCTCATCCGTATTCAGTGATTACTCCAAGTACTCATATTTTGCCATTCAACAGAAACTGCCCTGGAGGCACTGGAATTACAGAATGAGTCAGAATTACTCAGGAGCCCCACTCATCTGTGAACATTAACACACCCTTATTTCAGAAGTGCACATGCATGTTGAATGCACAACTGAAGCTATACATGGTAAACTAGGCTTGACACTGTGACATGCATTATCTTTGGAGTTCTGTTGCTCACTTGCACAGTGCCTTCAAGAAGTCTTCAGCTCTTCCTTTGGTACCAAACAGCCCCGTGATGAAGGTACCCAATACCCACAAGGAATTCAGTCCTGCAATAGTTCTGTATCTTATCTAAAGCATAGGACCTATTTTATAACTTTCTGTGGTGGAAGACATAGAGTAAATTATGTGTTACTGCTTTTCCTATTGCTCTGTCTAAGCATTAAAGAAGGTTCTGTTCATCCTTTTAAGGTATCACACTTAACTGGCAAACAGGTGTCTAATGTGGCATCAGGATCAACTCACAACTGAGAGAATTCCCAGAAGGGAGTCCCACTTTGGATATTTATAATATGAAATCCAACACTCTTTTATATCTGTGATCTTATTTATGGATCTTCATCTTTCCTTCGTGAAAGTCTGGAATTTGTGCTGCCGCTTTCAGCAAGGTGCAGCTGGGGCTTGTGCCTGCCCTGAGGTCTGAGGTTTTCCCGAGCTCATAAGAAGGTGATATTCTGTGGGAGCTCCAGTTTTTTCTTTGTGCATTGTTAGCATGGGAAAGCTGTTGGTCTCTATCTTCCCTCCCCCTCCTTGTGGAGATTGCCTGTAAGGAGAACACTACAGCCCTTGCTCTCAAACATTGCATTCAGTGCTGTTTCCTTTCAAGTATTTCCTCAGACTTTATTGAAGACTGCTTGTATTAAGTGCTGTAAAGCAGCTGTTGAACTCTCTACTTTACCCTTGCTTTGTGGCACTTAGAATCAACTTAGGTCGGAAGGTCATTTGGTCTGCAGGTCATCAAGACCTAACTACTGAATAAGTAAAACCCACTTAAATCTGGTTGCTCAGAGCCTTCCAATCAAACTGAAGTATCTCAAGGATTTTGCAGCTCCGGGATAGATTCTCGCTATGATTGCTTTGTTTTACCGTGGTTTTCTTTCTTAGACTTTCTGTTACCTAGAGGAAACTGCATGAGATTTTTTGTGGTCTCCAGAAAGGGTAAATATTTGGATTTTGCACAGAAGGATGGATCTTGCTTTGGACTACTTCGGGCAGATGCTGCCACGACACAGTCATGGTTTGGACAGAATACTTGTGACGTTTCCAAGAAGTCTAGTTCAGACGGATTTTAAAGGATAGGGGCTGCAATGAAACATGAAAATGGTCATTTATGGCACTTAATTTGATGAAGCAGAAACTGAAGATTCCACCTGAAAATCTCAGACTATCAGAATTGTTTCAGTGCATAAATATTTTGAGGACTGTTTCTTTACGCACCAGATGAGGTTTGTTTAACTTGATCTCTGTAAATGAGCATTTCCTCTAACAAAGCACCAGCCTTAAGACTGCTTGACCCTTTAAGAAGGGCCTTTGTGACATTTTGGGGGCAATGGTTTTGCAGATATCTTCTGGCAGCAGTAAACATTGGTTACCAGGCTCTGTGGTCTTAGGAGATCTGCTAATGATGTGTCAATTTTCAGTCAGCAAATGAAAGAAAGGGGCCAAGTGTCTTCATTTGAATGTAATTATTTGAGGAATGGAGATCTGTGCTCCTCATTTTCATTTCTTTGATACATTCTGTGTCATCTGCTGTTAAAAGGTTATTTCCAGAGCTGCCCCAAAACTCATGTAATTAGGCACTCGGCTTTATAAGCCTTCCACGTGCAAACTGGAATTTCTGGTAGTGTTGGTTGTGAGGTTTTTTTGTTGGGTTTTGTGTTTGTTTCATGGCAAGGTTTGGGATTTTGTTGTTGTCGTTGCGTTGGTTTTTTTTAGTTTGGTTTGATTTTAAGTTGGGAATAATGAGGATGAATATGGGAACCTCCTACTAAAAAAAAAAAAAATATGTAAATTGCTGTTGTAGAAGGGGAAAACAAGCCCTCCAGAAAGATCACTTATCATGTGCATGTTGAGAAGTAGAACAATCCTTCCTCTTCCTAAGACTCCTGAGGCCAACAGTTCAGAAATGGTAACATTTGCAAGAAGATTTCAAAGTCCCAAGAGGAGACTGTTTGCAGAGGGAAAGATGTAACTGGCTTAAATTTGTGGGATTCGTACTATTCAATCTATATAAAAACGTGTTGGATTGGTAGCGATCTCTGCCGTGCTCCTTTCCCCTATTTTAGCTATGTAGCTCTATTTTTAATTTTTCTCAGTGGGAAATAACCTTCATATCATAATCCCACTGTTTCTCCTGATGAAGTACTACTTTTGTAGCCATTCAGTCTATGTATACACAATGCTATATTCTATTTCTAGAGGAAGTCCTATTGATGGGAGATAGCTTCAAACTTTTTTTCTATTTTAATATTACACTTGTAAATGCCTGTACCTCTATTTCACTTGCATCACAAGCTTGATATTAACAGGACTATTTTTTTATCCTGTGGAATATCCAGGACATTTTTGAGATGCTTCTTTTTCTTGACTTGTATTACACCCATGTCCCAAAGAAATTGTCTTTGTCTTTGAGTTCCACGGTTAAACATTTTCTTTCAGTCAGTTCCTCTACAAATGCAGAAGCATGTTGTTTCTGCCTTCCTTTTAAGAGGAGACTGGTTTAAACTCCTTCTGTAAACATAGGATTAAATTTAGCTTTAACAACGCTGCTTAAAACATACATCTCAGTCTCTAATATAAATCATTGTAGCAGTTGATACACTGTCTAAATGCATCTTATCCAGGAGGCAAAGATCACTCTGGACTTTATTCACTTGATTTATTTTGTTTGTTCTCATTATGTCAATGAAATTGGTATCAGCTTATTTGAAGTTTAAATCAGGAGGGATCATGTGGAAGATGTTGTGCAAATATACTCTGTTATTGCCTGGGTAGTTGTGCAATGACTCATGTTATCTTTTAGCTGGGAATCAATTTGTTTCTCTGGACCTCACCAGATTTCCATCAATGATTGTGTTCTACCCAACCATCTCTTAGATTTTCTTACAGCATGTGATAAAGTTTATTGTGTTGCTCTACTTAAGTATTTGTACATAATATTGGTAAATAATAGGTTTTGTTAATTCAATTGTTAGGACTGAAAACCATATAAACCAGGATGAATTGTGTTGACCAGAACTGATTAACACAGTTTGAAGACCTACAGGGTCTAAACTTTAGGTCCTTTCTTCAGTGCATGTAGTTAGACAAGCAGATGTCTCATTCGAGGTAAAATTACCATAGAGCCAAGCAAGTAACATGGAACAGCAGCATCTGTCCATGTTAGGAACAGGATGAAATAAATCTACACAGAGGAGATTCAAACACTGCTATTTTTCTTATTTGCATTATCTTCACAAAGTTCTGAGCTATTCAGTTATTGACATCAGTCAGGTATTAGCTCTGCTGTTGCAGACTTTTCTTTACTGAGGGATGGATAACTCAGGATACCATCTGCAAAAACGACACACAGCAACATTATGGCAAAAATTGAAAACTAGTGGAAGTGTATAGATTTTGAAAGTGTGAATCCAGGGTAGAGCCTGGGGAAACTCCATAACTCACAGTAGTTTGGAGGAGCATTTATTTATGGTTATAAGCTTTCACCCTTGAGACATGTAAAAATAAAAGCTTGTTATATTCTACCTTTTACTGCAAGGTCATTACAAAAAACTTGCCAAGACTGTTGTAGTAGCATAGTGTGATCTGAAGCCTGATTGAAATGTTTCAGATAAGCTAGTGCTGTTGAAATAGAGGAGCTCTTCTTTGTAAAATCTTATGATGTTTTTATTCAAAATACAGTTTCAACTTCTAAGGGCAGAACGTTCATAAGTCACTTCAAGGTATTAAAAGCACCTTTCATATTTATAAGTGGTTGTTCTTTTAGAGAGAACAACACAGCTAATGAAGCCTTAATAACATTCCTTTACTGTCTCTTTGGTACTCCCTCCCCTGTAGTTTAGTCACTGCTACCAGTGTATAACATAGGAGGTCCAGTGCTTTGTTGCACTGATTAAATCCTATCCATTGATTAGACCTGTGAGGTTGAAATGTGGGGATTTCACTCCTATGAAATCCACGTCTGCCACAGTTTTCCTCCAGGATTTCTCATGAAAGTTAAGAGTCAGAGTTTTCTCATATTCAGCATTTCTGAGGGGGAGGAAAGTGATGATGAAGAACAAAATTTAATGTCACTTGTCGGTGAAGACAGTGGACAGAAACATAAAAGAAGTTTTGAAAATTAACATATTGAAAGTGCAGAAGGACTGTGAAGGCAAATATGAAACATTACTCTTCCTTACACGCTTTTGCTTCAACACTTAAACAGGAGAAGTTATGTGAGGAATTAATTTAGGTAGGAAATTGTTATTTTTCCTCAGTTCTCATTCTATTTTGGTGAAAAGAATATGGTATTTTCAATTTAATCCTCAGTCTCTAAATATAATAATGTATTGGGGTTTGTTGATTTTTTTTAATCTTAAATGCAAAAGCTCACATTAGATCAGGATAGTAGGTTATTTCATAGATATTTCCACCTGATAAAATAAAGCAGTGTAATTACATTAGACTCTCAAAACCCCCATACATATCTAATTAGGTATATTTTTTATATGTCATTTCTCAGTTTGGGAGAGAAAGCAACTTTGTCTGAGTTGTAGAGGGTTTTTTTTTTTGAAGATTCACAAAATATGTTTGGTGTTTTTTTTTGTTTGTTTGTTTGTTTGTGTTTTTTTTTTTTCCATAAAAACTCCAGCTGATCCTCAGAGGGAAAAAGCTGGTATCATAATAATGATAATAGTTCTTAACAAAGTTGCTCACTGCTCTGCACCCTTTGCTATTATATTTGGGAAATACTTGGCCCTAGCATCTGGGATACCTTTCCAATATTGAGACAGATGAGATTTCCACGTGATGTTGTGTACACACAGTCCAAATGCTCACCACTGTAGTTCCAGCCAGAATCCCTCTGCCATTCAGGGTCCTAAGTTCTGCTGTGTACCAAGGAGACTGTGAAAATATGAATCAGCTTTTCCTTTCCGAGGTGGATCAGCACTGGAAGCAGCAGTTTGACAAGCATATTTGTCCTCTTTACTGCTTTTAATGCATTTTTTTTTTTGGTATTTTTTTTCAGAACAGATGTAATAAAAGCACTATTAACAGTTGTGGTAAAGTACCACGCTCATTAAAGTTGCAGGTCGTCATGGGATAAAGCCACTTGAACAGCACAGAAACAGCAAAGGAAAGTACAAAGCCTCCCTTCAACAATATGTGTAGGGGCAGGCTATTGCTGTTGACATGTCCTTTTCATTTGAGAGACATCTACACTGAGCCAATATGTCAGTCACTTATTGACTGAATAGTTATTTAGCCAGTGCAGAAGGATTTGGGATGGAGCAAGATAATGTTTGTTTTCACTCTTGTGAAGTGCAGCACAGTTATGGGAGAGGGACTCCAGGGAGGATGTTCCATTTTGAGGTGGACCTGGTTATCATCACTAAAGCATTTTGTCAGTTCTTATTCCCCAGCTTTCTGATAGGCCACTCTTCCCTCCACAATGGCTAAAATGAATTCTGATTGCCTTTTTTTTTTTTTTTTTCAATTTGTCTACCCTCATTTGGTTGTTAAGTATTTGAGGCCAGACTGTCAAAAGCAGTGTATTAGGAGAGCTTGCCATACTTGAATAGAACTCTGCTGGAAATGTGGTTCCTTTATTTGCTATTTGAATGGATGTGCTGTTGTAAATCTGGTCATGGTATTAAGCACTGAGCCCTTCTGGTTATCTGCAGTGAATTTCTGTAGGCAGTGCATTGCATTTCCCATATGAAAGTATCGTGAACACGTAGGACACAGACACATATTGCTGTGTACTGGCTCAGTTAAGTAATTTTTCAGATTCCAGCCAGACAAAACACGGCTTCAGTGTCGAGACTGATAATTTAGGTACAATCAAAAGGACATAGTGAGTTCATAAGATGTGTTTGTTGTATTTTAAACGTGCTGTGGAATTGCTGGGCATGATTGCCTAAAAGCTGGCAGCTGGATGGAGCTGCTGCTCTGAGGCAGGTTGTCAACTTCTCTTTGTCCCAAATATCTGAATTCCTCAACTTCTATTGAGACAAAATTTCTTAGAGAGAAAAGGAATTTGAGAATTATACTTAAATACGAGAGAAAAAAGGTAACAGTTGGTTACAGTAAATCCACGGTCACTGATTTTTACTTCTCTGTTGATAAACACTTTTGAAAGCACAGGCTTTTCTTCTGGGCTTGTCTTTGTCCCAGAGTGCTTTTATACCCAAAGTTAGTGGAGAAAGTACTTTAAATACAAGGATTTTTTTTTTCTCAAATGCTTTTTGAACACCATAGGACTTACTCTGATTCTCCACATTAGCTCAGCTCTCAAGATTTGCTTCTTAAATCTCTCCATGGCATCAGATCTTCAAAGAATTTATTTGACTTTAGTGGACAGTGGTCGGTGAAACACATGGTGTTTAAATGGCTGAGGATTTACTATCACTGCTGACATTTGTAGCTTTATATTAATATCAGCTCGCTTTCTTGGTTGAGGCATAAAGACCTCAGTCAGCTAAGACTTTTTCATGTGTGTTACCATAGTTCTATAAGGGTCTCTAGATTCTTTGTATGAAGGCATTATGTTCAGCATTACTCTGGGATTCTTTCAAGGGCTAATAACTTCAAGGACTTCCTCATATTTTAATGATGGGCTGCATATAAGGGAAAGGTAGTGGAAAACACTTGAGCAGAGTACTTTGTAGGAAGGTTTTTTCCTGTGCTGTTCATACAATACTATTTCAAAAAAAATCTGGTGTGATTAGAAATAGTCTTGGGATGATTCGTGCTGATCTATTGACCGCAAGACCTGGTGGATCACTAGAGATGGAGAGAAATATGCAGTGTTTGCCTTAAGCTGTCGATTCAGAATTCACATCCTTTGTAGCAGCCAACAGTAGGTCCTACCTCTGCTTTGCAGGTCCCCATGTGCCTCAGAGCTGCTATTAGAAATCACTGTCACTTTGCCAAATCCTGACTTTCCTCCTTGTGCTGGTTTAGATGGAGTAAGGAAAGATTAGATTCCTGATTTATATCAGTATCTGTGCATGATGGAATACATCCAACTGGTTTCCCATTACCTCGCTTTTCTTTAATCTTACTAAGAGTACTGCAACCCTTCTTCTTTTGTGAGGAGTAGCTTTTCTATTTGTGTGTTTTTTTCTAATAATTATTTTCATTTCTCTGTGTGTACATTCCACGTGCTGTGTGTGAGAAAAAGGATTTATTTTGGTTGGGTGTAGCAACAATTGTACGTGAACCATACCTTTCTCAAGGTAGAAATTTTTACTTTTCATGTAGTTTGCTTTTCGTTCAAAATGTCTGTCTTTGGAAATCCCTTCATTTCATGACATAGTTTTTTTTTCAGAAGTAACAGTTTTCATTTGTTTGGGGGAATAGTACTTGTTGTGTTTATCTGTCACTGACTTCTGGAAATGTAAAGTGTGTCAGCTAATGCTTCCCACGTAGCAGCTCAGAAATTAAGGAAGAATATCAATCCCTGCATTGATGTCCATTGGCATTTTAGGAATTTACATGTGTTTGAAACTAATGAGCTAATAATTCAACATTCTTTTCAGATAAAGTTATGTACAGAAATGAAAGGAATGAAAAGGCTTTCCTCCCTGGTTAGGCTTCTCTTACAGGATTTAATTTTTGTAATATTTATCATAATGGAATACCCATCCCACTCAAACAATAAATATTCCCCAGAAAGCAGATTAGTCAAAATGCTTTTCCAGAGCAGACATAATATAATTCCTCTGGTCTTTGGCTTTTTTTCTCTCTTCAAAAGCTCAGGAGAAACAGTGGGCCTTGTAGCTCCATGGAGAAGTTACAAGTTTCTGGGCTTTGGGAAACCATCTAGCTTCAAGGTCCAACGTCAGGGAAGGACACTTAAAATGAGGGGGAGCCATATGAGGAGAGGCTGAGGGCACTTGGTGCGTTCAACTGGAGAAGAGGAGACTGAGGGAGAGCTCACTGCAGTTACAGCTTCCTCATGAGGAGAAGAGGAGGGGCAGGAACTGATCTCTTCTCTATGGTGACCAGTGACAGGACCTGAGGGAATGGCATGAAGCTGAGTCTGGAGAGGTTTAAGTTGGATATTATGGAAAGATTCTTCACCCAAAGAGTGGTTGGGCACTGGAACAGGACAGTGCTCACAGCATCGAGCCTGTCTGAGTTCAGGAAGTGTTTGGACAATGCTCTCAGGGACATGGTGGGATTCTTGGGGTGGTTGTGTGCGGGGCCAGGAGTTGGACTAAATACTGTCAGTGAGAGGTGGCAAGAGGTTTTGTCTTTAGCAAAGCAAAGCATTTGAGCACGTCCAGATTAGCACACTTGACGTGGGGAATGGAAATTCCAGCATGATCTTTGGATCTGCTGTGCTGATGTCAGACCATATTTCTTTGCAAGGCTACTGACTTAATTTCCTTAGCTTCTTGTTTGAGGTGAGGGCATTAGTTTCTAGAAGGTCTGTCGCTCAGCACTGGAACGTGCAAAGAGAACAAAAGGAGGTTTTTAAGGACTTCCCTGTGTTTTCATTAGCAGGATCCTAGTTATATAGAGAAGACAAGTGCATGTGACTGTGTGGATCTTGTTCAGTTGTTTGTAAGTACTCTGTTCTGTGCTGCTGGAATTACAGAGGAAGTTGTCTGAATCTTTTCCCTGGATTCTGGTCAAAGCCTGTATGCCAGTGTTTCACTTCTGGGGTCAGAGGTTGAAGCCTCCAGACTTGTTACAGAAAAGAAGGCAAAATAGGAGTTTTATGTACTTGGGACCTTGTGTGATGGGTGGCAGGAGGAAGGAACTCCTGAAAGGAGGAAGAAAGCACTGAATTAAGTGGGAGAGGATTTTTAAGTGAATACTAAACACAGACTTTACATGACAATTAAACTAAACCATATTTCTAGCGCTCAGATCTTTCAGGTTCCGTGCATTTCAGAATTTTTCCTGGTAGGCCCTTCCCTGGCTTCCCACCAGGCATGGTTTTGGTATATTTTTTTTTTCCATTTTCGGTGTTGTTCTGTCACTTGTGTCATTCAAGTATTAAGGCCTTGTGAAAACACATTGTTTCCCTGTTTTTCTCTGCTTTGTTTCCTTGAGTGTGTGATGTGAGCTTCTATTAGGCATAAATTGTGTATCCTGGGGGAGCATAATAGAAAAGCACAAAATGCCAATCAATCTGTAAAATTTCACAGCCGTGCTTCAAATGTGTGTGGGAGAAGTGGGGATTCTTAGAGGAGAAACACAGTGATCTGGGCTGGCATCAGGAGGATGCCAGTGAAAGGAAAGACAAGGCCTTCTTAACTAGTGCGGCTTGTGATTGAAATTAGCCCATTTAGACTTGAAACCTGTTGAGCTTTGTGTTTCAGCCATTGCTATTCACTTATCTGCAGTATGGTAATGCAGTCATTATGCTTTGTGTGGCTGTTGAATGCATTACAACAGTGAAGTCAGATTGCAGCATGAAAGTTCACCAAAATGCTGGGTTTGCTTTTTCTCTAAATCAGTGTGAAACGTGGCAGAACTTTTTCGGTGGTGAACTCTGTGAGCTGGCCTTCAAAATGCACAAATGCTGCCTTGTGTACTTCTAGATTCATTCTTGACCAGAAAAGACTGGCTAGCTGAAAGAGGCTTGGGCAGCTCAGGAAACCGAGAAAACTGATGTGAAACAGAAGGTGAAGAGAAGCAGTACCTCAAACTTATTTTATTTTCCATTGATTTAAATTTTCTATCAAAAAGTAATGATTGCAGTGTTTTCTAGTGGGGATTGACATCTATTTTTCTAAGAATAAAGGGCAAAAATGACATTTGGATTCCAGAAGAAATGTCATTTAGCTATGTCAAAGAAAGTATCTGGGACTCTAATGACCTACTTTCCTGTTAAATCTCTAGGCCATTGCTGAAGCTAGGAGCATAGGGAAAATACATTTCATCTTCAAAGACTTCAAGATGAGGTTTATAACTTTCTTTAGGAGAAAAAAAATGAATCCTCTCTCCTGAATTGAGACAGATAAAGTTTCAGCCCAAGATGGATATTTTTCCCTGAAGATTTGAAAATTAAACCACCTGCTTTAAATGAGAAGTTTGAAAAAAAAAATGCAGTGCTAAACCAGTGTCTTCAGTGTGAAAAGAAAAAGAAATTTATATATTTTTACTTCTGTATAGGTCTGAGCAAATAGAAAAGACTAGGGATTTTTCAGATAGCACAACGACTGAAAAATTCTTCCATATATCCATGAGTCCTAAGGGTACTGACAGATGAAGTGGCTGAGCCATTATATTTTAGAAGTTGTGGCAGTTGGTAAAGTTCCCACTGACTGCAAAAAGGAAATACAACCCCCATTTTTTAAAATGAGAAAAAGGGAAACCCAGGGAACTACAGCGCAGTCAGTCTCACCTCAGTGCCCAGTAAGATCGTAGATCAGATCCTTCTGGTAACTCTGCGAAGGAACATGGAGAATAGGGAGGTGATTGATGACAGAGTACAGGGCTTCACCAAGGGGCAAATTACGCCTGACAGATGTGATGGCCTTTTATGATGAGGTTACAACATTGGTGGATGAGGGAAGAGCAACTGGCAGCATCTACCTGGACTTGTGCAAAGCCTTTGATGCTGTCCTTCACGACACCCTTGTCTGTAAACTGGAGAGACGTGGATTTGATGGATGGGCTGCTCCAGACACAAGGAATTGGCTGGAGCTGTGGTCAACAGCTTGATTTCCAAGTGGAGACCCGTGATGAATGGCCTTCCTTGGGGGTCAGTGCTGGGGACCAGTGCTGTTTTAACACCTTTGTCAGTGACAAGAACAGTGGGATTCACTGCACCCACGGTGAGTTTGCCAGCGACACCAAGGTGTGTGGTGGAGTCCACACACACTAGAGGGAAGGGATGACCTGCTTGTCAGGCTTGAGACATGTGCCTGTGTGAAACTCAGGAAATTTAGCAAGGCCAAGGGCAAGGTCCTGCACCCAGGTTGGGGCAATCCTAAACTGGTAATGGCTTTAAACTGAAAAATGGGCAGCTTTAGATTAGAACTTTAGGAGAAAGTTCTTTATTGTGAGGGTGGTGGTGAGGCATTGCAACAGGTTGCCCAGAGAAGCTGTGGATGCTCCATCCCTGGAAGTGTTAAAGACCAGGCTGATTGGGGCTCTTAGCAACCTGATCTGCTCTAGTAGGGGGTGTCCCTGCCTATGGCAGAACTGTTGAAATTAGATGATCTTTAAGGTCCCTTCCAACCCATACCTTTCTATGATATGATTCTATGATATTTTAGCTTGAATCAGAGCCACTTTAAGTATTTGAGGGGGAAATTGCATTGTTTAGCAGCACTTCATATTTTCCTGATGTACTATATTAAGGCAAGTTGCATATCAGGTATATTTCACCCTGGTTTTAGTTGAATCTGTTATCTTGCCTACAGATTTTCATCACTCTGTTTTAGGAAATAGTAAACTGCTCACAGCCACGTGTCCACACACCTAGCAGGTAAGCAAGCAGGCTCATAATGACTTTATGGGTAAATGGGTTTAGGCTAATCTCACATTCCTGATCTTCTGGATCAAGCCAGCTGACTGCTTCTTTGTCCTTCACCACTGCTGTCTCTGGACATGCTTCAGACTCAGATGGGAAAACCTGCCCTTGGTTTTGATTGTCCACTAAAAATCCCTGCGCTCAGGAAGTTGTGGAGTTCAGTGAGGCAACCGGAAAGAAATACTGACTTGGGTCTTGAATCAGAAATAGTTCAGCTTGGGCATAGCTATGGATCAAAGCAATGTAGGCACGTGGATGAAAGCTTAACAGGTGGCTGCTGGATGTCACTGCCTTGGATCAGGGAAGAGCTGATGTGCTGTGCCTCACTGGGCCATACAGACATTCCCCACACTTCACTAGGACTTCAGATTCTTTTGAGTCTTTATTATAAATGAACCTGTTTTGAAATCATCCTTTGCTATGAAAGAAGCAAAAGCTTTCTTTTTTGAAAATTAACTGTTCATGATGGAGGAAATGTTCAAATTGGCATAAGATGCTGGTTCTTACATTCTCAAATGTTTTATTTTCTTTGTGGAATTCAGTGCATCACTGCAGTCAGTACTTCAAAGTTCTATGCAGCTGCCTCACTTGAAGAAAGGAGATGAGCTGAGGGGAGTGAGGAGAGAAATAAAAAAATGGGAAGTGGAGAAGACAATTTTATCTGACTTTTTCAGTATATTAATTTTTTGTGTTAGTGGCAATTACTCTTCATAAAACATCAGACCTGACCAAAAGGAAAAAGGTATTATTTTTGTCTCCCCCTTACTCTGTGACTCTCAAGCACTCATGTACCTGAGCTCCAGCACCTCAGTTATGGTGTTGGGACTTTCTGCATAATTCATCATAAAAGAACATGAGACATTCACCAGTCAGTGCTCATTCAGAGGTGTTCTGCATTACTGGCAGCACTAGTAAATATGCCTGCTCCATATATAATTTATGGTTTTCAGTGGAGATAGTTTTATGCTTCATAATAGGCTAGCTTTGATCCCTTAAATTTTGTTTATTAAATTTAGGAGTTGGGTACCAAGAAAAAAAAAAAGACTGTAAAATCTCTTTCTTGAATTGCTTGTTTCAACAATCTTTGTTTCCACGTCCCCTTAACAAGGTTGAAATTGTTTCTGACCCACTTTTTGGGAAATGAGCCTTCCTGTAATGGGTTTTTTGTGCGTAAGACCTTTTATTAGCCAATTCCCTCCACACCCAACTTGAAGAAGAAAGAAAATTGGTTTAGAAACCTTAGTATAGTCTATTCTATGCTTCTACTTAAAGAATTTGTTGTTATTTCTTATGACCTGTAAGAGGAAATGTAGATAGACTTTGTGTTTTGTGAATCCCTCTTTTATTGCTGTGATGCAAGTAGAGACTATATATAAATGTAAATTGAATGTTGTGGAACTCATTGAGGTGTGCTGGTTTATTTTGTTTTTTCTTTGTAAAGTTTTACATTAAAATAGTATATATTAAAAGAAAAATTATTCAAAATATTTGAAGGGTATCCCATCCTTCAAACTCAGTGAGGTATCAAGGAAAAAAAAAACAACAAACTAAAACCAAGCAAAACAAATTGAAACAAAGTCACTTTAAAATGCATTAGTTTGCTAAAACTTGAAAGTTTTCTTTTATACTTTGTCATTAGTTTGTTTACCATTTCTTATGCAATATGTGAATTTAGAAATTATCAAATGTAAAAGGCAATATTTAAAAAAAATAGCAATCTGAAATACATAAAAATTTTGCAGTGTTCCTCTCTGGCATATCAGAGTGTAAAGTTTTTGTTTGTTTTTTGGGGGCTTGTTTGTTTTGTTTTGTTTTGTTTTTTTTAAGAAAGTCATCAGAATGGATGCATTTCGGGGACATATTTTGGTGTTGACATATAAACACTTTCTGATGGAGTTTGGACTTTCAGCTTTCTCTCTCTTGATCCAATTTCCTCTGTACTGTTTGTTGTTTGTTTTTTTTTTTTTAAATTTTTCAATTCTAGTGATCACTGTACTCTAATCTATTATCATTCTTTGTTTTTAAAGCCTTCTTCACACCCAAGCTCTTTCACATAGAAATTTCGAATTAACTAGTTGTTTTCAGTTTTTCAGCCAATAGTAAGATCTTCCCTTTGGAAACTAGGCCTCTTCTATACATGTCAAGTTAGACATGTTAAAGACTAATTAAAAATTGCTCATTGCTGTTCAGATTTCTTGTCATGATCTTTTTCCCTCTGTCTGTCTGTGGTTTCAGTCATCTGCAAAGCTTTGTCTGGCTTCTACTTAGGAGTGTGTTTGCTTAGAGGATGGATAGAGCTTTTCTATCTCATCTTTAATAGCACAACCACACTGGGCAGCTCTAAAAAGTGCTAAAAAAGTTACCTTCTACTTTTTACCTCTGTTTTTTATTTTAATATTTTTGGTCGAGTCGTCTGTAAGCATATGAGGAAGAACAAATATAAAAGTTTATTTTCTTTGCTGGCAGAGCTTGCAAATGTTGCTTCCAGCAGTGAAGGGAGGGAATCTTACCTTCTTATTGTAACAGTTTCACCCTAGCTCTTAGGATGTTGTGTTACATTTCATTAGATATCTGTGGTTTCCATAATTTGGGAGCAAGAATTTGATTAATATCTCTTTTGCCATAACTGTATTTGGCATTTATCCATATGGAACAGTTTTTCATACTGTGTTCTAGATAGGAAAAGCAGAAACACCCTTACCCACATGTGCCTTCACTTAATTTTCCAGAAATCCTGTGTCAGCTGGATGTGAACAGAGGGTCTGCACAGGCTTGCAGGGCTTTCTGCAAGCACTGGGTTTGCTTGTACATTTTGTTCCAGGCTTTTGGAACAGAACTTCCCATATATAAACACATGTGATATTGCTTTGGGGGCTGAGAGGGCCTGCTGGTTTTGTTGATTTTTTGGGGTTTTTTTCCCCTCTCTTCCCTGTGATGTTGTCCTTCTGTGTATGAAGCCTGAAGCAAGAGTATTTGTAACATCAGTAGTTAGAGCAATCAAAAGTAAGTGAGCTTTCTGTATCACTGTACTAGTGCTCAAATATAGACTGGCATAGAGATTTCATGCTTTTCCTGTTCTTGTATCAGCAGCTGAGTGCATCTTGTGTGGCTTTTGGAACAAAAGAATCAGAGTGCAGCAGTGGTGCAACATGAAGTTGTTTCTTTCACATTTTCATTTGTATCTGAAGAAGAAAGTTCTTATCTCCTGCTGCCCTGTGACAAGTTTCATGTTGTTTGGTGTTCTGTTTGTTTTCTCTTATATTGAGGCTCCATCTCTTGGATTCACTTGATTATAAATATATATATATTTTTTTTTCCCCATATGAATTGAATAAAACCTTGGAAGTCTTTATGCAAATTCCAATTCATAATTTTAGTTGTTGGTTTTCTCACCTTGTTTTCATCCTTTCTTGGAGCAGGTTCACTTATTTCATTTTTTTTTTCTTGATAGTGTAATTGGATGGAGCTGTTCTGCCTGTTTTAAAGCTTAGATGAACTAAGAAACAAAACATAACAAACAACTCTATAGGCCAATGCAGTTCTACAAGAGCTGTATATAAGTGGTTCTTGCCGAAAACATAAGCAAGGCCTAGTTTTGGTTTTTTTCCCCTCTTGCCCCAAAGCAAAGCCATTAAAAGCTGTTTTTACAGAGGACATTTGAAAACCTGTATATACTCCTAGAAGAGAGAGATTCCGTGCCTGTAGAATGAGATGAACTAGCTGCAGTGAGTTTATTATTTCAAAGTAATTGCCCAGAAGCAGTGTAAATAATGTTGGAGTCTTTCAGTGGAAGAGACACTGCAACATGGGCTTGTTTGGAGACTGTAATAGTTACCTTGTTTTTTTCCATTACAACATAGGGCAGAATTATGTTTAACTAAAATTATGTTTAACTAAAAGCCAGCCAGATATTCTCGGCCTTTTAAATGTGCAAACTTCCTGTGTGAAATGTTGTTGTAAGTTGTTTCTGTAACTGAGTTTAGTGTAATGTTAAGTTAAGAGAACTCTGGCTGGGTGTTGAGTCATCTTTTGTAATCACACTGCATTGTTATATCAGTGCATGTTTGATTTATACGTGTCTGTTTGCATATAAGTATCTGTTGCACACAGGAAACCACAGATGTGTGGTTTGGTAATGATTTTCTTTCTCACAAGTTGATATCAGAGAAGTTCTTCCCAGTCCTCCTGACCTCAGTTGCACCGATTCAGCTGTTCACCAACCAGTCTGGGACTGCTGAAACCCAACCATTTCACAGCCTCAGTTCGGGGTCTGGCCTGTCTGACAGCTGAAGTGGCGCAGCAGAACACAGGGTGGAGGCAGCAGAACCTGGCAAGGGAAAGAAGCATCTCGAGGAAAGCTGCAGAGACATTCTGGACTCTGCTGCCAATGGCAGAGTAAGGAAGGGAGACCCACTGATCCAAGCCTGTCGAGCATTCTCGACAGAAAGGCTTCGAGGCAACTGCTTTCGATGGCAGAAAGTATGAATTTGAAATGGAAGGATATCTAAATTAGACATGATTTAATTTTAGACTAATTGAGAAGATCAAATCCTCTTCTACGGGCCTGATTTTTTTAGACATGGTCTATATTATAGCAAGCTACGTTTCTTCCAGCTATGACTTGTGTTGGCATTACTGTGTTGGTAAGTCCATTTTGATCAGTGGATGTTATTCTGGGAGAACTGAAGAATGGGAAGTCCAGCAAATGCTATAAGAAAGTGCATGAGACTATAATTCTGTGGTGCTCAGGAGAACTCGCTGAGGCTTTTTATACAATGCATGATGGTAAAAGATGTCTTCATTGCTGTCATTCTTTCTGTTCCTTTGATTCTCAGAGTCAAGCAGAAGGAGCAACATCTAAAAGTGAGTAAAACAGCACTTGTAATATCCAGAGGTAGAAGACTGTAGAGAAGCTAGGTTTTTACTAAGGGTTTAGAAAGAACTTGTTATGGATTTTGCTGTACCTTCTTTAAATTGGGGGATACATAACTATTGAAATTAAGATAGTTTAAAATAGCAATATTACAATGTTGGACAGGGCAGTGATCTCTACTCCACAACTGCTTGGCCCAAAGGTCAGGTGTGGAAGATACACGCTTGTGATAGAATCAAGTTTGTCTCAATAATTTGTTTGTGGTTCTGTGAAGGAAACTCAGGAAGATCAGTAAAATTGATGGTTATGCTGCAAATTGGGGCACAGTGTGGAGATAGCTGTGCTTACTCTAGGTCAGAAATGGAGAAAGAGTATAAATGAGCCCTGTAGGACTTGGTCCTGTAGCAGTTACCTACTTCCCACAGCCTGTTCTGAAGAGAAAACACTGAGCACTGGACTACAGACTGAAAAGAAAAAAAAAAAAAGAAGTCCAAGTGTGACAGATGCCTCAAGCCTGAGTATTGACTGAGGAAAGATTTGAATCATGAGCAAAGTCACCTTTTCTGTTGTTTCATGTGCTCTGTGCTCAGAGACACACAAGTTCATGCACTCTTTTTAAACTGGTGTGAGTTCATCACAGAAAATGCCCACTACATCATCAACTTCCTTTCCCAAATGAAGTGTTTCTCAAGTCTTTATAGTCTTAGCTAACTACTTCAGAACAAAACTGGTTACTCTGTAATGGCTACAGTCAAGGCAGCCTGTGCTGTGAACATGCAGACGTGTGTGGGTATAAAATTTGCAGTAACAAAGTTAATAAAATGCATTGTGTTCTAAGCACTTGCTCGTTTGTTTTGTCAGTGTACATAAACAAGTGCACAGTCTTGAAAATAATGAAGTCTTGATACTCAAAGCAAAGGCACTTGGTGAGCGAGATCAGTTCTCTTACCTTCCCCTCATATGTGGTATTTCAAGCTGGGACTCTGATTACTGAGTGGAGGAATGCCAAGAACGAGGTGCTTTGTGCAAACAGAAAGAAAAAAAAAATTAGTTGAATGTAAGCAGGCAACAAGATTTAGAAATATTCATGTTGCATTTTCTACTGTTTAGGTTTAAAAAACCTAAGAAAGATCAACTAGAAAAAAAAATAAATGGTTATTTTACTCAGAACTGTGATTGAAAGCCACCAAAATGATTATGCTCCTTCTGAGACCTAAACCCAAGTGTCTGTTGTTTGCAATGGACTTTAAAAACTTACTTGAAAATTCAAAAGTTTGGAAACTCATATTTCACTTACATTCTTCCACTTCAAAACACATTAATTCATTGTATTACTCTTTCATTTCTTCACCTGAGAAATGCACTCTGCTGTCCAGAGAAAGTCTGGTTATCTCAATCTGTGCAACAGATGTTAGTCATTGTGTCTCCTCCTCCCCTCTCCTGCCCTCCCCTGATATGCAAATGGGGTCTTTGACATTTACATTTCCCTAATGGGGAAATATATTTCCCTGTTTAGTCTAGTTATTGTAACTGTTAAAAAGAATTTAAAATTCTCTATAATGAAGCTGGTAAATCAGTCTGGTAAATTTTATCAGATATCCTCCTCTGCTGTGTAATTAATTTCTTACTGAGTGGGAGATTTCTGCTTTGTAAGCCCCCTACATTTCCAAAATGAATTTGTAGTATACTTTAAGGCATTTTAATTCATGCTTGCTCTTGTTTGCCTTTTCTTCTTATGAATAAAACCATCAGCAGTCAGTACTAATGTAATTAACACTCTCTAGAACTGCCTGCAAGAAGAATCCCATTTTTTGTTGCACAGCGTTTGTGGAGCTCACAAACTGCAAAGCTGCTCAACGACAGCGATACATTAAGAGATGCAGCTCAGAAATTCTTCTTTTCTTTGCAGTTCCCTAATTGCATAGCAGCAATTTTTTTTTTTGTTAGCCCTGCAAATATTTCACCCTTTTAGGGTGATGAAGGAACTGGCACACCTTTCAGGAATATTGCTGCTTCTAACTCCATGACCCCTAAAGAGGAGGCTGCTCACCCTCATTTGGTGAATTGTTTGTCTTCCTGCCTCTCATTGCAGCACCCCTTACTAAACTCAAGAGTTTCCTTTCCATCTGGGCACTGATTCAGGTAATAACCACGTGTGGATATGTCAGCTTGCCCACACTAGCAAGATTAAAGCTTGTTCCAAAGATACTTGTCAGTCAGCAAGCAAACCTTTGGCTGCTCTGCACGTTTCTTTTCTGATATGTGGTCACTCCACAGCTGGGAGTGACCTCACTGGGCTTTAAAGATATGTATGTTAGCACTCCTGCCTCTTGGTCGTGACAAAATAATACGATTTAATCCTGAAAAATAACTTATTTGCATCAGTTTATTTTTTAAAATGCAAGAAGTTTGGTATTTGGAATTTTTGGCTGTCCTGCAGATTTGACTCAAGAAAACATTTTTTCAACCATGTGCAGAATAGTTGATGTTTTTTCTAGAAGAAACTCACTCAAGTCAACATTTTTTTAGGTCCCAAATAACCTTTAGAATAATTCAGTAAATTATAAAATAAAAGGCTTCAACTAAAATATTCTTACAGCCAAGTAGGGAATCTAGTCAACCATTACTGACATCAAGTCACTGATCTAGAAAATTACTTTAATGCACATATCAATATACTTGCTGATTTCTTACATTTCAGTGGATTTAAAAAAAAAAATGTTATTGCAGAGAACCCTTGTGTATCACGTTATAAAAGTCACTAAAACTTTTCTACACTAAAGCAATTATAGCTATTGTAGCCTCTGAGTCTGACCTTTTTTAATTAAAAATAATTTTTTTTTAAGTAGGGCTTAGATGTACAAATATGACAATATTTATATGCAGCTGATTAATTTGATTCTTTGCCTTTTGAATGCAGTTAATTTAACTGTGATTCTCATTTCAGATCTGTAAGGAATTCTTTTTTCAAGAGTACATACTAAAATATGATTTTAAGGAAGACAAAAAAATTTGAATTGTTGCATTGATATCCTTATTGCTGTGAGGAGCTGGAATTAATTCCTAAGAAATATGCAATTTTTCTAATTGAAAGTAACTGATGAATAAATTTATTCTGTCAGGCCTGTTGGACTGTGGGCTATTTTAGTAAAAAAGAAACAAAGATTTCAATCCAGGTAACACTGATAATCATGTCAATAGTAATAATGCCTCTTGCAGAAATTTAGAAGTCAGCTCTGAGCTCCTAGTTCTGCCATTGGCTTCACACCTGTCCTGTCCCTTTCTGAGGAGTCAGTTTAACTGGCTTGGAAGAGAGGATTAATGAATCTAAAAATACGTCTCATGAATGCATAGAGTGAAAAAATTTTGAAAACATTTTTCTGCTGATTCCTTTTTGTTCAACCAAATCGTTACTTGTAAGAACAGTAAGGGCAAGAATTTCAGATAAATATGATAGTTGGGTTGAAGTGTTTTATTCATAGACCACGGGAAATTACAGACCCCATGTTAAATTTTCCCAAATAAAAGGAGTCCAGACGTCACAATTAAAAAAAGGAAATAGGCTTTAGAATAAGAACTTGGAGAGTTGGAATAAGAGACACTTCTTTCCATCTACTGTGAGAGTGAAGTCAAGTGATAAAAAATAATTGTTCAGAAAGCATTTTTTGAGAGCAGCTGGAGAATTCAGGATTATGATTTCCTTTAAATTATCATAGAATCACAGAAACACAGACTGGCCTGGGTTGGAAGGGATCTTAAAGATAATCTCAATCCCTCTACCGTGGCCAGGGACACCTTCCACTAGACCAGTTTGCTCAAACCCCATCCCACATGGCTTTGGACACTTCCAGGGATGGGGTATCCATGGCTTCTCTGAGCAACATCCCATTTTATAAATAAAATAAATACAAAAAAATATAAATTGTTCTTGTTCCTAAATCCCCTTAGCAGTTTAAACTTTCACAGTCTGTACCATCTGTTTTTAGGGGCAGGCCGTTCAATGCAGCTTGCATTTAGGCATTTCTAAATCTGTCTTGTCAGGGAAATATAAGTCTCACACATGAACATATCTCTCTAACTTACACCTGTGTATTAATCTAAGGTTCAACAGCACAAGAGGAGAAGTCTAGGGATAGGCTTTAAAACCCCCAGGTTTGATGTTTAGCTATATTTGAGGAACATGGCATTTATAAATAACCCCTTTAAAGAGGACTGGGAAAAAAATACAATCATTATACAACACCACACTTAGCAAAGCCGCAGCAGCTTTTCCCTGTCTCTGCTGCTGCTGCATGGCACACATCCAGATATCTGCTGTACTAACATTTGCTCCTGGGAGGAGATGAAGAAAAAGGGGTCCATAAGGTTTCCATTGGCCTAGACAACTGAAACATCTGCTAGATTCATGAGCAGCTTGCTGGCCTAAGTCAGCAGGGAGAACTGCTGCAGATCAGCACTGCCATATCAATAGATATTTCAGAGACCACAGGGAGGAAAAAAGAAAGTCAGTCGAGTAAGTGATTTTATTTCAAAATACACTGAAGTCTAATGTAGTTTTACACTAAGTGATGTCTAAATTGCACCAAATGAGAGCCACATCTACAACTGATCTGCGTGCAATACTCATTAGGGAAACAGGTACATGAAAGAATAACGGGATGCAACCCTAACCTCCTAATATCTGTTAACAGGAACCTAGGCTCCCAGATGAAATTTGGCAAAAAGAAATCACCTGGGAAAATATTCTCTTCACTCAGAAGCTTGCACTGGAGGAAGCCTCCTCTGTCTTTCTGAAATACAAATAGTGTGGTTGGAAGGACACACAGCAGAGGGAAAGAGCAAGTGTTGAAGCAATGAGGGTGGAAGATAGAGTAGAATGGAATATACATCCTTGTCTGCTGTAAACTGCTTTTCATGTCTGTAGTTCAAGCCTGGGTTCTGGTGCCTAAAAGTGTTGTCTGGCCTAAGTAATTTTGTTGTTTATAGTTTGATGCCACTTAGGCTTAAAAGGGCTACTGGAACTGTACACAGCAATCGTTCTCCAGACCAAATTCCTACTCTTGTTTTATTGTGTAAACTAAAAGAGGGCAAAAAAACCCATCAAGTACAAAGTCAGTTTTAAATTGTTTTGCATTTGAACTTTCATGAGCTTCATGAGAGCAGTGTTTCAGAGATCTCTTCTGTGTAGAAAAAGAGTCAAACATCAAAGAAGGCAAATATTGACATGGTGGGTGAAATCATCAGTAACGAAAACTTTGTGAATATACAGATGATCACAAGTGGAAAATGTTTTATTAACCATTCTGACTTTTGCTCTGTGAGAATCAGAACTGTTCTCTTCAGGGAACGTTCCCATTTAGCCAGGATGCATCAATGTATTGATCAACACAAAGTCATCAAGGGAGTGCCTGTTCAGATCAAAACCATCTGCACTATTTCCCACCTGTAAGGCAGTGTTGCCTTTTATGTGTTAAAAGGCAACATACACACACAACTCTTCACAATAGTTTTTATAGCAAATATATTTATGAAAAGGAATTTTTTGAAAGTATGTTTAATTTGTCCATATTTTGTTACATTGACTGAAATCAAGGATCTAACTTGTTGATATTGATCCCCCTTTACCACTAGGATGGTTTTATCAGGACTATTTACAGCTACAGAGTATTTCACTGGAAAGACACTGGTAATCTGGTAATCAGAACAGAGAAGTGTGACACCACACACAGCATCTCTCATCAAAACCTGATTTTTCTACCTTTGCCTTTTCTTCATTTACCTTTGAGAATTACATATCACCTGAAGCAAATTGAACAGTGAAAGTGTTGGAAGTCCAGGTAGCAAGAATTTACTTCATGTACTAGTGCAATTACTTGTTTTAGACTTGTTTCCAAACCAGAGGTAGTAAGAACAGTGTTTAGATATGCTGTTCTTGTCTAATTAAATATACAGTCTGAAGTAAAGAGAAGTTATATTTACAGAAACAAGTGGGCGTTTATTGATGATTTCATCTCTTCTCTTCTTCATTCCCTGTCCTGTTTGGGTGTATAGGTGCAAACATGTACAAGGTGTGTGTTTAATTCTGTATTTTAACAGGAATAAAAGCTCCTATGTGGGCACATGTTAAGGCAAACCTAGAACAGTTTTAATTTTCACTTGTGCTCAGCTGTTTGGTACAGTGAATAATTCGAGCTGCCATTTAAATTCAGAAGGCTTCAATTGGTGAGTGAGCATTGTCCAGGGGTATTTGTAACTAAGGAAAAGCAGTTCAGTTATGGTGGATTTTCCTTTTTTGATTTCATAATGCTTTTTGAGGTTACAAACATTCAAACAGCACTACTTGGATCTGACTTGTATAGTTGCCTCTTCTCTCTTTTCACTCCTCTTTTGGATGACATTTCAGAAGGTGGTGAGACAAAGGTAAAAGTGAAAGGATTTTAAACCCTCGTTGTTTTCTGCTGAGGTAGAAAAAGTGGTTGGACAGGGAAAAAAAAAACAAAACAAAACAGAGAGACAAAAAGAAAGCCCTTGCCTGGTGAGTTACCAGCATGTTGGTCTTCAAACACCATTATTTGTTTTTAAGGATGCAGGAAAGAGGAAAAGTGCATTCCTGGAGAGATGGAAGTATATTTTCTTTTATAATGACTCAATAGCTGAAAAGCCTGAGAGAGCATTTTTTTTCCAATAGGTTTGATATTTTTCATAGGTGGAGAAAGGAGATCATTAAAGGTGTTGTGGCAAAATAAGGAAGAGAAATATCAGTCAACAAATATAATTTTTCTTGGTTGTATAATTATTTTTTCCTGGAAATTTTAATTTTGAAAAATTAAATCCAAAATATCTTGATTTTTCTGGGAAAAAAAAAATATTTACACTAGTGAAAGGTGAATGTTTCTAATGTTTTTGGTTCATCTTTTACTGTAGCCAAAGTTTTCTCAATTACTTTGGAATTTCTTGTAATTTCCATCTTCCTTAAATATTACTTATCTTCAGTAAATGTGTTATTTCCCAAAATATCTTCTCCCAGTGTTAAGGTCAAATGCATTCACATCGGCCCAGAGTATTTCAAACCAAGATTAAGAAAGGGTGGAACT
>NW_020955766.1:355132-356915 GCF_003031625.1 Empidonax traillii | reverse complement strand
GTGAAGTAAGAAAATGCAACTATTCTCATATTAAAGATTAGGAATGGAAATGGGATGACAATGAGGCCCAGATCCTCAAAGAACTTACTGTCCAATTCCTTATTCTTTGTGTTAGGATTGGCTACTGTCCTGCTTTTAGAGAAAAAGGACTTTGTTGAGGCACAAAGAGTTGAGCATAGCACTTTAAAGTGAAAAATGACACCAAACTCTAAGCCATATTTACACTTATGAGAACCAGAAAATTCATCAGTTTGTGATCACAGTTGTGGGAAAATGAGGTTCACTTTAATTATGTTTGGATTTGTAACTTCCATCAGGAATTTAGGGTGGTGGAGGGGAATGCTTTTTCCCCCCCCCCCTTTCAAAATAAATAAATAAAATCCCTGGATACTCTTCTCCATTTGCAAACAAATAATCCCATGGTGATAGCCTGAAAAGAGTAAAAATAGTCACTCATGCAGGGTTCCTAGGAAACAGCACTGCTTGTGCATACTTTTCTTCCAATTGTCTCTATCACACTTTTTCCTATTTGTCATTGTGGAATAATTGTGCTTCAGTATGTATTTTTTTCCAATTTATGTATGCAATCTCTCTCACTCTAATATAGTCCAAATTAATTATATCATGAGTTAGCTGCTTGTTTGGGAACATACACCTGAGACACAGGGAATGAAGGAAGGAACAAAGACTTCCTGCTTCTCTCTTATTGTTGTCTAACATAAATTCTGCAGCCTGAAATCAGAGGCTGTACCAGTGCACTCTTGTCCTTTTGCACTGGTTTAGAATTGCTTAAACCTTCAAAAAAGCCCAGTGACCTTGAATGCACAGTCCAGAGGGAACAGTAGTAACTTTCTGCAGTGTTCTCATTAATTCCAGTGTTCTCTGCAAGTGGTTTTGTTACTGGAGTTTGGAACAGTTTGTGGAGCACAAAATTTGTTTTTTTTTTTTTTTTTTTTTTTTTTAAAAAAAACCTGTTTATTAGTGAGCAGACAATTTACAGGACATTCCCTCAGGGCATAAACTCTAGAAAAGTATATACTATCCAGATATAGGACATTTAAGGCAGCAAGTTAGGAAAGGTGAATTCACCCCATCAAAGACTCTCTGTATCAAATTATGCTCAGGCAAATTTCTCTTTCTTTAAAAGCGCTGTGTGAACACATGTAGTTTAACATGCAGGTACAATGCTGTATTGTCTTTTAAAATAAAGCAAAGCAGGTAGATCTGTATCAAGATTTAATCTGCTTTAATCTCTCATCAATATTTTACCACGCTCTTAAGACTTTTCTTAGAAATTAAGTGAAATAATAGAGGCAACAACTTATGTAGTTTCTTCCTTCAGTGTTTCCAGCACACTAACCTTCTATTTGGTATCCATGCTGAAAAAAATTAGGGAAGGGGATTAATTCCTATTAGAAAGTTGCAAGAAGCAGTAGTTGCACAGTAATGCAGACCCCAGTTTGTGCCCGATGAAGTGCAGTTTACAGTAGCATTGCTCTTTAAATTAAATAAAGACAAACTAATAATGCTTCATCTCCTTGGAGAGATGTTTGCATTATTTCATATATGAATTGAGAAAGCTAGGAAAGTGATTCAGTATATTAGGTGTTTCATCATACTGGCTTTTGTTCCTAATGTTTCAGTTTCTTTACTAAGAAAGAAGTCCAGAATTGGTGTATTCTCTCTACAGATGCAAACTGCTATTTGAAGTATTAAGTTCATTGCCTTTTCAACCAAGTGTTTGCCCTGTTGTTTGGGTATTTTGTTTTGTTTTTTTTTTTTT
>NW_020955766.1:275770-353731 GCF_003031625.1 Empidonax traillii | reverse complement strand
AAAAAAAGAAAAAGAAAAGGTTTCCTTGACAGGAAACAGCTTGTGGCTAATGAGATATGAGCCTGTCAGTTGTTCTGCAAAGCAGTATTGGTCCTCTACAAAGCATAGCAGAAACAACCTGTGGTAGAATATACATCACTATAGCTCCATCTAGTCAAACTAATTGAAATAATTTTGCTAAAAAAAGCTTCCTAAAATGAGCAGAGGGAGTGGGATACAACACAATGACAGGGATGTCTAAATGCAACAGCCTCTTTGCCACAGCTTCATTGTTTATTGTAACTTACCTTTGCAAACCATTGTAGTGTTTTCTAATGAAACTCCTTGCTTGCTTTTCAGATAGAAGGGGATTGTAATACGGGCCATCAGTAATTTATTTATTTTTTTTAACTCTTTATTAGTGAACTCCATACAGACAGGAAAATACTTTGTCCTGCCTCAAGGTTTGATCGTGGAACAGAATGTGTTTGTGTATACTGTGGTGGATATAGGTGTGTTTGATGGACTTGACCTGCTAGTGGAGGGTAGAAATGTCATTGCCAGCCATTTGTTGTGAGAAAAGGCAAGTCAGCTGGATGGGTAGCCCTGTCTTGACAATGGTGATCATCTGAGCTGTATCCCTTATCTCAATCATACCTGCCAGTCATCTCAGGTAATAGTAAAGTAGGAAATAAATTGTACTGAACTTACCTAAAATGCTGTGCTCAGTGCAGTGAAACATAGGGAAGTATATCTGAGAGCTACAGGAGCAGAACTGGAATGAAGGCCTGACTTTGGAATGGTGTCTGAGAGAAAAATCGCAGCACCATGGTAGGCTGGCAGTCACAGTTTGGGTTCCTGTCTGATCCTGTGGCCAAGAGGACTCGTCTTGGTGTGCAAACAAGAACACAAAGTGCTGGTGGAGCAGTGGCATCACCTTTGCATTTTTTTCCTTCTGTAACTGCAGCTGTGAGCTTTCCAGGTCTGGGCTGGAACACACTTCAGAAAAAAAAAAAAAGATGACAAATTGCAGAGGGCACAGAGAAGAGCCACAGACTAATTAAGGGATTAGAAAAATACAGTTTCTACAGGAAGACTTAGGAGCTCAATTTATTTAGATTATCAAAAAGAAGGTTAATGGGTGATATGATCACAGTCTCTAAGTGCCTACAAGAGAAATTTGATAAGAAACAGCTCTTCAGAGCAGGATAAAAGATATAAGAGCCAGTGGAAGCTAAGTGTTACAGCAACATACTAAGAGTAAATTCTGTGGTTTTGTTTAAACAAGGGTGACTGCTGCTCTCTGAAAGAAGTTACCAAAGGGGCCATTAATTTTCCATTACTAGACTTCTTAAGTCAAGGTGGAATGCTTTTGTTAGAGGACGTTGTCTTGTTTAATTTCGACTTCCAGAGTTAAGGAAGGAATTAGGAAATGTGAGTTTAATACCTATATTAAAAAGTGTTCATACTAAAGAATCATAATGATAGTTTCAGGTTGTTGAAATTATGACAGCCCCAATCTGGCAGGGCCATCTTATTGAAGGTTCATCAGCAACCATTCTTGATATAAAGGGCCTATTCAAATGGATCAGAACCAGCCTATTCAGTGCTGGGAGCATGAAGGGGCTTTTTGGCAGTGGTAATACGTTACCCCAGGCATAAAGGGTTTTCTAAAGCAAGTCCCTTGGGGAATGATGTGATTCCAGTCCGTGGTCTCCAGCTTTGGGTCACTGTGCTGCAGCAGGAGCCTGCACCTCTTATGGCCTGGGTTCTCCATCCCACTGAGCACTTGCATAGGCTGGCACCTTCCCTGGCATCCCTCCTGAGAACATTCTCCCTCCTTGTTTATCAGAAACAAGACCTCTCCCACAAAACACTGTCAGTCCCCCCAGCAACCATATGCAGTCTTTAGTGGAATAAAAACAATTCTTTGACACTTAAAACACACGATGCTGGTGCTTTCCTTAGTGTTCATCTGTTTCCTAAAGGGTTTTACAGCCTTCTCCAATACAGTTGTTAATAGATTTTGTCTTCACTGAGAGGTGTGAAGTATCCATTCATTTGGTCTTGCTTTATCTATTTTATTCTGTTCTGCACAGGCTCCTTGCTTTCCACTTGGGCTACTTTCCATATTAGATGGCTCATTTTCTCTGTGCCTCTTTTTGTACTCCGAGCTTCCTATGAAGCTCTGTGCATGTTCTCCAGATCCAAGCAGCTTCTCTGTTGGTAAAGGGATAGGATGATTGTTTGGGTCTCATTTTTATATGCTAGATTATTTCTTGCTTCCAAAACGTCAGCACACACTGGAGTGGTCAGAGAAAAGAAAGTTCTTCTGTCCTCTTCAAACTGTGGCATCATCATTACCCATTTATCTGGTTGATCAGAATAGTTTCCATACAAACCACTCTTCTGGTCAGACAAGTCTGTGACTTCAGAGTCATTAGCAAATGATAGACTGCAGGTACACTGACACCTTCATGGTGAGAAGATAATATCAGAAAGGGAATGTAGGGTAATTATGGGGAGATCAGGGTAATTATGGGGAGATCTCCTAAATTGTGTTAATAAGGTCCTAAATCACTACAGTGGAATTTTTATTAAACTGTCTTCCATTCCAGTTCTTTAACATAAATGACAGATTTCACTGTGCTAATCTCTGGCAGTAGGTTCTGTTTAATGCTTTTTGTATGCAAAAAAGTATTTTAGCCCACAGAACCTCCTATCCACAACTCATACTTTGGAAGGTTATTTCTTTGGTAAGTTGCTTGTAATTTAGTGGAAGTAATAACAGGCTGTGTGCGGTTTTTTTTGATCTTTAAAATTCTAATTTAAGCGATAAGGAATTTATGCAATATCTTGAGGTTCCTTGACACATCGGAATTGAAAGAGGGGAAATAGAAGGAAATGACAAATCTTTTCTGTTTTCCTTTTTTTTTGTTTTTTTTTTTTTTCTCCATCCTTGTTTATGATTTTTCACTCATCAAGTATTTCTCAACGTGTGGCTTTCAGGAAGCAGGGTTTGATTAATGAAGTGTCAGATACAGAGGATGTCATGAGAATTTTGGCATTTTTTTGTTTGCAGCATTTAAATTAGCCATGGTGTTTTCAGCATTCCTTATTTTCTATTTACTATATTTGCTATCCAGTGGATAGTAAATACCCTCTTAGAGTAAATATCAGTACACAGTAAGTGTTGATCTTTAGACATCTGTAGGAAGTTGATCTTTATGCAAAAAATATACCAGTTATTCAGATTTGCATTTTGATGGAAATATTTATAACACTGATGTAGGTACTTATTTTCCACATCTGAGGCCATCATAATTATTTTACATAGGGAAACCAAAATCTGGCTAGAATTAAATCTTTGGTTTTATCATTAATTCAAATAGTTCAGTTGTTAATCTTTTAATTTGTGCTTCCTTACTCTGCTCATCTGAAAACCTGTGTACTAGATAATAGATTTCCATTATCATGCCTTTTATGTAGAAGACATGCTTCAGTTTGACTTAGTTGGGAGTAACTCTGATGAGAGCCACTAAAATAGGAGGTTTCTGTGAAGGTTTTGTGCTTGATTTCTGATTCTGTATTGGTATCATTAGTGAATATTGTACATAATATTTCCTTGATGTACTTATGACATGCCTATGAGCTTGTTTGCTCCTGTGGGACTGTGGAGAGGTTTTCAGTTTCTGACACATCCCACTTGAGTGTCAGTCTTGGCATTATGCTGCTTTGTGTGGCAGCTCTACCTACTCTCCAGTGCTTCTTTTACTAACAGAACTTGTATAAAAGGAGAGGAAGAAAGAAGCATATGTTTGATTTAGAGTATTGGATTGTCTTTCTTTTGCGTAGTATCCCTAAGTAAATTAATACATGTCCTGGATAATGATCATACAATCCATGATGTGTCTTGTTGATTACTGAAGGCTTTTTTTCTTTCCCCAGCCATGTTAAAAATGACTTCCATGTTTTTCTTCCATGTTTTTACCATGCTCCCTTCTTGCAGCACTGTTTGTCAGATTGTGCTGTGCTGTTTGACAAGGGCTGTGCTATTCTCCCAATACATAAACACTTTAGCCTAACTACGCCATTGGAAATGCTTGTGATTTAAGAACCTGAGTGATACTGCTCCTGTATTGCGTGGAGGCATTTGGAAATCTTCCCAGTGACTTTTCAGCAAGCACTTAATGTGATTCATAATGCTCTGGGATAGAATCACAGATGTGAAAGAGACCTACTACATCATCCCTTCCATTTTCATATGAGATCAGGTTATATTCCCTCAACAGAGTATGCATCGAGTATTAGATTCACACTACATTTGCTCTCCAACAACTTTCCAAACCTGACACGAGAAACGTCATCCTGAGAGGCCTTTAAAATGTATCAAAAGAAGCAGGGAGTCATGGTTGCCCTGTCCCTCTGTTTCAAAAACTCTGTGTGCATTTTTATGCTTTCGGTGATGTTTTCAACAATGATTTAACTGTATTGTCTGTACTGAGTCATCTCTGGGTATGTCTGAGGGGATAAAATTGCGGGGCATTTCTTTGTAACTAAAACAGTATGTTTTATGGGGCGGGGAGGGAGGGAGGAAGAATCCCTATTTCTTAATTCATCTATCTGTTTCTCAGATACAGAAAATATATTGTAAATGTTATAATTTTTTTGGATTATTGTGCTACTGTTCTTTGGTCAGAATAGATCGCACTGAATTCAGGGTCTGTCGTCTGTGGGAAGCTGCTGCAATAAATTCAATTCTACAGCTTAAATGTTTTCTTTTTTTTTTTTTTTTCCTCTTACTCTCTTCCCTTCTGCATTCCTCCCCTCCCTCCTCAGGCAGCCAAGGGCAGTTTCCACTTACACAGAACGTCACGGTTGTTGAAGGGGGAACAGCAAATTTGACCTGCAGGGTCGATCAAAATGATAACACCTCCCTCCAGTGGTCAAATCCAGCTCAACAGACACTGTACTTCGACGACAAGAAAGGTAAATTGTTTCCTCAACTCGTGCTTCTGCACCATTTTTTGTAAGAAAAAAAAAAGTTTTAAACCATTTCTCTTTGATATTCTAATGTGGAAATATTTACTAGGAATGTATTTTTTCATTTATAATTTAAGGTTTTTTGGAGGGGCATTCACTGAAGCATTCTCTTGCATATAAAATTATATTTAAATTATTAAAGGAAAAGAATAGCATTTGAAAGTCTGATTGTAAGATAATTTGGAAAACAGTGTTGCAAAATATCTTGGAAAAGCATTTATGAGTGGCAAGAGAAGTAGTAGCCCATAAACTTTGTGACTTATTTTTGTCAGTGTGTATGCATATATATATATATATATATATATATTATATATATATATTTTTATATATATATATGTAATCCCACTGTTAGCTTCAAGTGTACTGCAGTGTGGATGTTAGTTCAATGCACAGTTGCTGTGTTAGGTGTTCTTAACAGCTAATAAAAACACTTGGGGTTTGTACCCTGATATTTCCAATTTTTCCATGCACTGATTTTTTTTAATTTTAGTTAAATTAGACTGTAAAAAAGACAGGAAAACGTCGATCCCTTACAAAAAAATGGTCATTATTTCTGCTGTGGTTTTTATTTCTAAGATGTTAATTTGGACTGAAAAAGCATTACATTTTACATAGTAGAATGTTAACATAAAGATTACATGAGATTCTGTAAAGAAATTAAAACTCAAGTCAGGGGTAGTAAATTCATCACTTGGTTTTAAAAAGGTAGAAGCTTTGGTGTCGATTTCAATGGTACAGAAGTTCAGCCTTTTTTTTTATACTTAATTCTGGTGCCTGAATTTATTCTGAAAGGTGCTACATACTCTAGAACGAATTTTAACAAGTGCACTTATTACTCTGCTTAATTTTAAAGAACTGCTGTCCAAATGCTTTGCTGAATGATTACAAGACTAAAACACCTTGTAGGACTGAAAACACTTTGTGGATCTGTGCACTTCAATAAAAGAGAATCTAAACCCTGTCATTTTATACCTGCAGAAGCTGCAATCAAAATATGTTTTTTTACTATTAATATAATAGCTGAATAGAATCTCTTGATGGTGTTGAAGTGGTTCCTTTCTCTTTTATCTAATTTCCTGTAGCGTGTAATCATTTGATTTGCAATTTCTTTGAAATCATAAGTACCTTTCGAATGCAGGACTGAAGATGAGAGGTTTATAAGGTGCAAACTTTTGAGCTGTGAGTCTAGTGCTGTAACCTTTGCTCACGTGGACTCCTTTATTTTAGCTGCAATCGTTAGTGATTTGGGAAGGGTGAGCAATGTCCATGGAACTAAAAGCAGAGAGAGCTTGTCTGTTGATAGAGCACATCAATACTCAGAAAATCTATATCTTTATAAAAAATAAGTGACATTTTAAAGGATGCTGGGAAGGACGTGGGAGGACTGCAAATACATTAATTTGAACATTGTGGCCATTTTGGTGTGAATTAAATTTTCTGTGTACTTTAGCTAAATCTGTAATTTTACGACGAATAATTGAAGTTGGCATTACTTTTTAATATAATGAATTGAAGCAACAGAATCTGAATGGCATGCAGAATAGTAACTACTTAGAAGCAATTTATATTCCCCACAGGAAATGTGAGGAGCTGAAGTGTGTAAATTTTAAGGGCCACACTCTTTATTGAACTTTCAGCTTTTCCCAAGACTTTAAGAAATGGTAGATGATTCATTTTATGGAGGGATTACTCTGCATCTGTTAGACAGGAAAATGTCTTCCTGTGGTCAAGAAAAACTTCAGGTCCTTCCATCAGAGGTATTTAGTCTTCCTCCTGCTGGTGAAGATTTCCAGTCTTGAATCTACTGAGGGGAGCGAGCAGTACATCCAGTTCCTGTATGGGAAACGTTCTGCCATTTCTGAAAATGAAGTACAGCTTTCACTGACAAATTTTTTTTTCTGTGTGTATATGTAAGTGTTCTTATAAGTAAAAAAGAGATTTCCTTTATATTCTTTAGATGCTGGCATTATTGAACCAAAATGGAGAGAGATATTTTTGGCTCTTATATCTTGGTGGTTTTCTCAGGAAATGATGCCAAGTGAAACTGTAAAGGCTTCATCTTTTTTTTTTTTTTTTTTTTCTCTCCTCATTTCCCACTTCTCACAGCCAGCCATACAATTTGACTATTAAAAAAGTAACTCTCTACTAGGTCCAATTATAACATTTAATTTATTGAGAGCAGTGCCCCAGCCAGAGTCTTTTCAAACCTGTCCCTTGTTGTTAGCCAAAACCTACCTTCAGGTCTTACTTATCCCTTCAACACTGATGTTTAATACTATGTTTCTCAACCCTCAAAACTAATGAAAGCTTGAATAGGTATAGCTTGAATATGTTCTGTGTAGGAAACAGGAGCTTAGATGAGGAGCACCACCTTTATATCGATCAGAGATGGGTAACTGTGGGTGTTGCCATGTTCAGAACTCAATGAAATGTGCTTACTTCTAACTTCAGTAACTTATTTTCTATTTATACAAAGGATACACATAGGAATGAGAGTATATTACTTTCATGTCTGGAAGCATAAAAAAAAAAAAAATTCAAGAAACCTTTCTACTGATTGCCATATATTTTAATATTTATGAGAGGGTCAAGTAGTAAAATGAAGGAAGACATGTTAATATCAAAAGAGGGTGGGATGTACAGCAAAAGATGAGGGAGGTGAGAGCTGTCAGTGTATAGAATCATAGAATTGTTCAGGTTGAAAAAGACCTTTAAGATCATCAAGTCCAACCATTAACCTAGGACCACCACCATATGGCAAAAATAGAGCAAGTTGTCCATGTTGTGAAAAGCCCTCCACTGGTAGATTGTCCTTGGTGGGACCCCTTTCATGTTCGTGCTTCTTTTTCAAGCAAATGGGTTCCCCTGTCTTGCAAAGACATTTTCTGACCAAAATTTTCTTGCCATAGGCCAAGAAAAGAGTCTCCTGGTAACCTGGAATTTTTGTTTCCCATCCCCATGCCTTTCCACAAAAGGTTAATTGTTAGAGTCTTGTTCATTAAAAATTGATTACACATATATTATGAAAAACACATTCATGTCATTTTGCTTTCTTCTGAACTGTGATGCAATCACTGACATTGAAGTAAGGAGTCATTCTTCCTTTTTCTGTTTTAGACATTCTCAATAAGTACAAAAATGCAATGAGACAAACACACAAATATCAAAGCTACATTGTTAAAATTCCTTTTCTGCTTCTGGTCACATCCTGCCATGGCCACCTGTTTTTAGGTACAGGTTTTTCGCACTTGGGAGGATTTTGTGTCTGGTAAAGAACACTTCTACCCCTACCCTCACATCAATTTAATTTTTATTTAATATTTATGAAGGAGACAACTACTATTTTTGAGACTTTTTTGGCACATAGCCTATGCAGTCTTAAAATCACACAAGTAGAAATTTAATAGAGTTTTGTTTCAGAAATGGCAATGCTATAAATTTAGTGAATATGAAACCACAGTTCAGAGATTCTTTCCAAGTCTCCATCATTTTAAGTAGATTAGTTGGGTTTTTTATAAATTCAGGCCTAAAATATGTTTGACTCATTGTGGTGATGGAAATTGGGAGAGAAATCTCATTTTCCTACAGGAAATTAAGTAATAGCTTTGTTTTAGTATCTAACCAAGATAAACCAGTTGCTTCCCTCCAATTCATACTTTGTCACTTTAAAACATATTAAGGCTGGAATTAACTTCACCTTCATTATTATTTTAACACAGAGTAGCTAAAATATATGAAAATACAGATGTTTGATCTTGTGGACTTGATCTCACTGATGACTTGTCTCCTTCACCATGCTGTCAGCCTGTTGTCCTTTTTGGTACTTGGGTTTTTTCTGGTGCCCCTACCTTGTAGCTTCAGAGGCATTGTGCATCAGTTTGATTTTTAACTCTTCCTCTTTAATTTGAAACATAAAATATTTAGCTGACAGTAAAAACCACTATATTGCATTAGTGAATACATGGTCTTAAATGTTAACAAGCTTAACAACCCTACCGTGGTTTTCCACCCCCTGATAGAATTTTAAAGACTGTGCCTTCCTGAAAATTAGGAATTCACCTAACTCAGCCTAAGCAAGTTCAGATTCTTTGGAAACAAATGCAAATTGCATGCTGCACTTGAAATGAGTCTTTCCCAACACAATTTTCAATTAAATTGAATAATTGCCATAGAAACCTCCATATCACTTTATGCACCCAAGTACCTATAATTGCATAGCTGCCTTTGGAAGAAACACAATGTGTGACCATGTAGAACTGGGGGATATTATTTTAAATTAGCATAGCTTATTTTAGTCTGTCTTCACTGGTGTCACTTCTTAAGGATTTTGAGTGGGCGGTAAATACAGAGAGACGTAAATACGAACGCAGATCTATAAGAAAAAGGGCACAGCGTGGAAACACAGAGATAGCTGATAAAGAGAAGTCTGAAAAAAAACCCTTTATGGAGCTTCCTATAGCAGCAGTCTTCTCATGTTCCCATTCAGTAGGGAATATAGATAATTATGGAGCAGGATATTGAGTTATGGAAGAGACATGTACAACTGAACAATGGCTGTTGATACCAAAGGTGTTCAGTCTCATCAATATAAAAATGTGCAATCAGACTATAAAAAGGAAGAGAAAGTTGTACCTGGCTGATAGTTTTGCTCAGTTGGGCAAGTGCAAGTGTAAAATACCTGCTCTTCACCTTAACAGGGAAGTTTGCAGGTCTGTTGATGGTGTAACAAAAGTGTGTTGACATTGACCATGATAATTTCCCACAGACTAACACACCAGATTTTGATGAGACACATGCCTGATGCTGATCGTAGGTGGGTACAGGTCCCCTGTGCTTTCAAGTGGTAGCACTTTCATGTCCTAGTAAAAAATTATCCATCCTTCAGCAGCAGAATATGTTTCTTTAGATGACCTTTGATTTTTTTTTTACATGTAAGAGCACCTGACATTTATGTAACTCCCTATCATCTTGAAAGCTTTCAAAGATACTGGTGCACTAGGCGAGGGTTATGAGAGGGCACCGTGCTTGCAAAGCTCCTGAGAGCTTCCCTGATAGGCCTCTTGCCTCAGGTGATCTTGTGGAAACATGTTTGGGTACAGCAGCTGCCCATAAGGTTTAGCATTTGCTTCCTCTCGGGGGTGACACCACTATGTTAGAGCTTGAGTGTAAGTGTAGAGAGAGGACATCTCAAATCAAATCACTGTGACCATGGGGATAGGCTGCTGTACCATCAGCTCCACGAAAACAGCTCTTAACCTTTTTTTCTTTCTGAATACAAAGATGTTTAGAGGGAGACTGGAATTCACAGTGTGCAAGGTATGGGATTTTAGTTACAGTGTCGCACGTGTCAGTGTAGGAGGATTCGTTAGTGCAGAGAAATTTCCTGCTATAACACTGAAAACTAAATGGTGATTGAATTGCCATATAAATGGCTGGTACTTTCAGGCCTGAAAATCCTGTCTTTCTGATGTTACAAATACAGAGCTCCTTCCTGGTTAGCTGTATTTACCCTTTAACTTGTTTTGTGAAGGTCAACTCCACATATTGGATTTAAGTATAAACCAAATTTACACCAATCTGTGGCGATTCAGCCTGAGATTCTAATCTACATAAACAAGCAGAGGCACTTGTGAGTTACAGAAATAATTTGAGGATATTTCTGATTAAAGGGAACTGATGAATGTACCTCTTATCGGACATTTAGTGATTCCATTAAGCAGTTGAATTTAAGATGTAGTGTATACATGTAGACACAAGGAATAGGTTTGTGTAAAATGTAAGCCAGAGAAGCAAACAAAATAATGTTTCTTTTGAGCAGTAGAAAGGAAAGTAGAACATGCTTTAGATTAGTTATGCAGACAGGGAGGCAGACAGGCTGTATTGTTGGAGGACTGAGAGCATTAACATTTAAGCAATGTGAAATGAAATAGCAATGATGGATGGACTTACATCTCCACCTTCACATGCACTGTTTCCTATTACATAATTCAGTGGAGATGGTATCAGGCAGTAGATGATAACCAAACTTAACCCCATCCTAGGATACACATATAAATTAGAAATTCAGTTACTCAGAGTTTAATAGACCCTTTCAATGAGATAATACCTTGTAGTGAACCTAAGCAGTAGCAACAAAAACAATGGGAAAAATGCAAGAAAACTATTCAGATAAATATTGAGGTATTAATTTACATCTGGAAAAGTTTGGGGGAAGTTATGCAGAGGCACAGGATTTTATTTTACCTTCTTTTTTTCCCTCTCTGAGCTGTATAGCAATAGTTTGTAAATGCCTTCTAATATTTGAGAGGCTTCTAGCATTTAAAGATTGTATGAGGAAAAAATCTGGTTTTCACAAAGGGCTTTCCATAAAGACCTTTTAGAATAGCCCTCTCTAGGTATGTAGTTAAGTTTATTTTTTTCTGTCGGTCAGATCTGGTGATTTCACGTTTATGCTGCACAACTATCAGTAGCTATCTGGCCAGCTCTTATCTTTCCTTGAGGCACATAGTATGGGTAGGAAACAAGTCTAAATGGTTTTGGTTAGTAGTTCCTTAGTGCTCCGAGAAAAGAAAGAAGATGTCTTAGATCTTTTGAGATCAAGAAATGTCTCACTTTATCCTTAAAACCCACGGTTTCAAAAACAGGTTGCCACTTTTGAAACCTGGAATGCTTGCATTCGTGAATCTTAAAAAAGATAACCTGATAAAAGAGAGCAGGAGCCTGTTAAAATATCTTGACAGTTATTGTCTGTATGAATATGAAAATTACGTTTAAAAAATGTATTACAATGCATTAGAACATTATTTCATTGCAATAAATTAGCAGAACTACTCCCACTTACAGCATTTTGTTTTTTAATTTCTTAGCAGTATTAAGGGAGTAAATGGCCGTATTGTAGAGATGGTTAGAAAGCGTAGGAGTTTGCATTATATTGTGCTGAAGTGTGGGTATGTGCAGAAATTAAGTTTACCAGCACTCAAGCTAAATGGAGAATGAAGCTGATAAATTGGAATATGATGAAGTGAAGCAGTAGTTGTGATGACACTGCTAAGATTTCTCTGTAATGAAGTTTCATGATACTCAGGCTGCTGACTGTTTTTGTTTTAAATGGCAAAGAATCTTGTAAGAGTGAAGAGTGAGATTTCCTTTCTGGTTTGTTTTTTTGTTTGTTTATTTGTTTGGGGTGGGGAGTGAAGTTCAAAAGAGGTGCAAAGAGAAATTTCATACACCTGCCCTCCCTTCCCTTGCTGTTTACATGGATGAGCAAAACTTCCCGGGGTTACTAAAGAAAATGGACCTATTACATTAAATTCTCAACCTGCTGGTGTTTTTTCAGACAACTCTTAGACCAAAAGATAGCGAGGAAAAATTTGAGTACAGGGAAGGGCAAGGGGGAGAATATGCTCATGATCAGAAGCAGTAGATGCAGGAGCAGTAGAGCTCAACATGGTATATCGTGTACACAAATTTGAAGGGGGCAGGAAAAGACATTTGTTTTTAAGCAGGAACACTGAGGATTGTTCCTTGTGGAAAGTGAAGGTCTTTTTTTTGAAGAAACTAAGGGACAGGCAAGAGTGCTGATTGTTATACCACGGTGTATTCAGTACACTGGAGTCATAGGAATAAGACAATTGCTAGGAAGGCAAGAACCTGAGTGTTTTGTCCTCTAAGTGATTGTTAAATCCAAGAAAACTTAACTTTGGAGAAAAGAAAGAACGGAGTTTGCAAAAGATAACTGATATTTGCAGGTTGGGTGAAAATTGTACTTCTCAAAGGAAAACAGAAACAGTGAAAAAAGTTGAAGTGTAAATATTTAGAAATGGTATATCACTAGATAAAAGCATAAAAATATTTATGATTAAAAGGGAAAGACAGTCACAGAACTTTCGAGTATTCCCTGGACAGAGATGTGGGATATATTGGATATAGAAATAAGAAAAAATCCACACCACAAGTATAGTCATGACTTTGCAGCTGGAGGACAAACTTCTTACAAGGGCAAACCAGAAACACGCTGAAAACATTGCAATATCTGCATGGCAGAGTGCCATAAAGAGACATCTGAGCTAACACTTAAACTAGCTCAGATACTGCAGGTATGTCTGTCCAGGTTCCACGAGGTTTCTCCAAACGTTTTAGGTCAGCTGAAAAGAACAGCCTTTTTAGCATAGCTCATAAACATGGATGTGACTTCCCACACCAGGTAGTGATACTGGGAACAGTCACTCAAAAGCTGACTTTGAAACTGGAATTGAATGCAATAAAATCACAGCAGCCCTGGACTAACAGCAGGTGGTACAGTCACTGCCATCCCAGCTGCCTTTAGAAGGGTTAATGTGGAGATTAACTATCAGTCAGTAAATGCTGGAGGAGTAAAAACACAGCAGGTCAAGGAGAAATGTAGTTCAGGAGAGTGATTCAGCAACATGTTTTTAGAGAATTACCCAAGTGGACGGAAAAGAAGGATACGACTTAAGGACAGTGAGTGCTAGGTAGGAAAACAGTAATGGAATAGGAAAAGCATCTTCTATCAGCATGATACAGAATTCCCACTCTGCATTAACTAGGCCTGAGACAACTGGACTGATTCCAAACCTGCCCCAGAAAGTGGTTTGATAACACAGCTGTGCCTGTGGACTTCAACCCTGTTCCTTCTGACATTACAGCTCCTCTGAGAAGGTGGAAGCTTGCCAGATAGTGGAAAAATTTCCACATTGCTCAGGCAAATACGGTAGAGAATTCCCAGAGGTACCTGTGACCCAAGATGTTATGTCCCTGTAATGTTGCATTATCAGGGCTTAAGAGTCTGCTGGGTAGGGTAGATGAATTTGCTCTGAGTTAGATCTGGCTGGCACACAGTGGATGTGAATGCCTCTGCAGCTTGCTTTCCTTCTCTTCTCACACTTAGCAAGGGTGAAGACAGCTTGGGTATTTTCTCACTGGTAGCATGAATTTGCTTTTCTTTAGCCTAAAAAAGGAGAATATACTGCTAAAGACTCACTTTCAGCCACTCTGTATAGCCCAGGAAGGCTCAGTATAAATGACTGGACTGCTTATGTTTAAAGACTGTAATAAAGAAGCATACCATTTTACTTTTAAATGGTGGCCCTGAAAATAAGATCATGTTGACTGGCACTATGTGATGTTAAGGAATTAAATGAGAAATCCTTATTTTGTCTAGGACGAAGATACGCTTGTAAAAAAAATTGTTAAAACATGTATAATATGTCCAGTGAAACATATCTCCAGTGAAATAAAGTACTAAATATAAGTGAAATTTTGTTACTGCATCCTGTATATCACATGCACACCTTATAATGTGAATATATTGTCAAATCCTGCTATACTGCCAAAAATAGAGTACTATATTTAAATTTCCAATGGAAGTGGGAAACAAATTAAAGGCAAATTTTGCCAAATCTAACATCAGATAACAGGAAGCCAATCCAAAAGCCAGTTGGATGAATAGCTTATAGGACGACCTCAGTATTAAGGTCAGGCGAGCTGAAGATTTTAATATATCCAAAGATCTAAAATAGAGGCAGTAAGTAAGTGTATGCTTTTATACTGCCTGGATGTGCCTAAAAATAATAGTATTTTCAATTTCTGAGGTTGAAGCAAAGGATCTAGCATTATTAGAAGTGCTCATCTTTCCACTCCCCTTCTGGTAGAAACTTGTTTAAGGAACCCGATTGTTTCAGCACAGAAATTGTAACAAATCATCATGTCCTGGATCTTTAAGGATCTGTGTGCAGAGAAGTAATTGCTGATGAGCTGCTGATATGGGGTGAAAATCCTCAATAACTCAGTGAGAGACTGTGTGATGTTCTGCTGTGAGCCAAAGAAAATAACTTTAAATTGAACAGAAACGAGAACTGTATCAACTGGAATGAGATTACTTTCAGAGGCATGTACTCTGGGTAAAAGGAGCTTGAGGAAACACAGAAACCAAAAGGCAATTGTGTAAATGGAGAAAAAAACCCCAAACCAACAAACCAAGTAGCAGGGAGAGTTCAAGTCGTGTTAACAGATGTTAAAAAAATGATTATTTAAAACTCCACATCTTTAACAGTTAATCTACAGTAACTGACTGAGTAATTATTGATATCTGTATATTCATTGTCAAGTATTAATAAGTTTTCAAGATGCTGCCTAAATAATATAAAATAATTTCAAAAGTGGTAAGAAAAATTAAGCTTCTGAGCTCTAAAAAAACCCCAAGATGTAAGATTAGTATATAGATGCTAATATAAGTATTTTTTGAAAGAAAAAGGCAGATGTGGATTTCCATTAGGAAGTCTCAGAAGCAAAAAAGCATTTTTTGTATGTGGCAGCTTTATTAAATCTGGAGCTGCATCCCAAGTGCCTTCTAGTTGACTGAAATATGTACAAACTGTTGGACCAACCATTACCTTTTTCTTCCTTGAACCTCAGCTCAGCTTCTACAGCAAAGGCCTATTGATCAGCCTGATCAAACATTTTAAATATAACCTGTCACAAACTATTACTATTTTATTTCTATCTGTAGCTGTGTTGTCCAGTAGCAACCTAAGAGAAAAATAATGCCATGCAGCTACACTGACGTCTCAAATGTATGTTAAATGGAAGCAAACCAACTTAAATAGACTTTCTCATTATCCGAAATAACACTTAGAAGCAAAAATACAATGCCATCTTACTAGATCATTCTTCCAGTGGAGGTTATCTGGTTGTGGTTCATTTTATGAAAACCTTGGTTTATAAAATGTGCATCACCATGTGCAGTCTTAGCACATGTGTATTTATTTTTCTTCACATAGGACATGTTTTCCCTTCTGATAGTCTTCAATATTTTCAGTCATTTTTTTTCAGCCTAAGAATAAAGCACGCGTCGTTTGTATTTTGTTTTCCTGTCTTGAATGAAATAATCATTAGTCTCAGTGCAAATCTTATCCTTTCTATTTTGATACCATGGTTTTGCAGTGTAGTAACAGAGAGGAGAAAACCTTTCTGGGTTGAACCATGTCCAGTGAAAACACCAAACTTCATCGGATTTGCGTGAAACTATATGTTATATTTGTTGAACAGAACTAGTACTTAGAATACCTGTAACTAATAAAAAAAAAGGGCAGACAAGACTTAAAATCTGCCTTATGCAAAGGAAGAAAAAATTCCAATGACTTGCAAATCAATTCATAGCCTATGATGGTGGGAATAAAATAGTACCCTTACATCGTTTTTACCTCAGTTACAGAGATATAAGTTGTATCAGCCACCAGAACAGTAGAAAAGGAACAGTTGCACTGTTTATACTATAATCAAACAGTTTGGGTTTTGCATGCTGCTTGAACAATTGAGTAGTGAGAGAGCTTTAAAATTGTTATGATATTAAAAATACGTATGAATAATTCAGTCTCTTCACTGTCAAAGGTTGCTAAGGAGAATCACGGAACAGTCACATTCCATTTCTTTTAGCAGCGTGAGAGAAAGTTTTTGTACACAATTAATGCAATGATTATCTGAAAATGAGAGATAGGGTCTGAGAAGTAAAGAATTGCCTCTATTGAGTTGAACAATGGGGAATTTCTGGAAGATTTACAATTGTATTGGCTCATTGCTTAATCGGATGGCAGAAAGATGTTCTCAGTGTGTATTCCTTCCTTTAATGAAAGAGGTGATTAACCCATGCCAAATGCTATCTTTAAAGGCTTTTTTCTCCAACTACCTAGCAAAATTTTATTTAATCCCTCTACAGACGCACAGTGTGTTCTGCCGATGTAGTTGATAAAAATAATTTTTGGTCATTTTTAATTTTTGAAGAATAAATGTTTATCACAGTCACATCTTGTGAGAAAACCAGAAGAGGGATGAAGAACTCTATACAGCTGAGCTCTTGGCAAGTCTAGTAGCAACACTTTAAATGCTCCTGTCTCCAGTTGTCTGTCCTGCCCCACTGCCAGATGTTATTTAAAGGCATTGTGAAAACAGCAGCAGAAGGGAATTTGCTCTCTGCCAGTACAGGAAAATATGCAGCTCTTTTCCATCTGATTTTGTTCCTTTGTTCTGATTCTGTTATGGGAGTGGTAATTGCTAGTGCTGGGAATAGAATCCGAGGCTGTTTCTTAAACCACCATTACTAATTCCTTCAAAGCACTTACGCCACAACTCAGACTGCCACAGAATAACTTTGCTCTGCAATCCTCTGGTCTGCCTGGGGAACATTCCTGACAGTTCTGATCCACTGGAAAAGCAGAAATGTCAACTTAAAAAGTCAGACTTGTATCTGCATTAGTCAGAGCTTTCTTAGCAACTGACTCACACACACAGAATTTTCTCCCTGGGCAGATAAGACAGGATTGTGAATGGGTATTTTTTCAGACCTGTTGAAGGCTTCAGGTTCCCCTTATTAGCATTAAAAATAATTTCATATCATTTTTTTTCCCCTCACAGTTCACAGTGCTTTGATGCTGCCTGGTCAATTTTTTTGCATTTCAAATGGCTTTTTTTCTTGTGGATGAGCATCTGTTAGTGTGGGGCTTGGTTGGGGACCATGCAAGGGAGGGTTTATTCCTTCTCTGTTGACGTGTACAATTTCATACTGGAATTATTCTTGCACTCAACTGGAAGGATCACTATAGTAAAGCTATTGAGAAACTTCATGGATGTTTTTCAGACAAAGTGGTTGCTGATAACAAATGTTATGAACAAAGTATCAAGGTTTTATGTGAATGACACATGCCTGATCTTTCACCCTAAATTAACTTCTCTAAAAGGCTATGAATAGGGAACATCTTTCACAGTGAAAACCAGAAAAAATCTGGGAAAAAAAGTACTGGACTACTGTATCCACACCTTCTGTAACAGGCACACTTAGTCATCAAGACATCTTGCCTTTGTTTGTTTTTCAGGCGTAACTGTGTATTCATGATTAACAAGCTTCTTTATTGAAGCTGTTGAGCATTAATAAGGAAAGCTTCATTTCTTTTTTAAAGGGAATATATCACCATTTTATTATTTTTCTTTTCAAAATGTAACAGTAAGTATCAAACTTGATTTAGGGGAGAGGAGAGAAATTGACTGATGTAAACATATTGTTTTTAAAAATATCTTTTAAATGTTTATTTCAGTTCAGATTTATGTATATGGAATGGAAACTTGTTCTAAAATGAAAATTCTACATTTCCATCTGTTGTGGTTTAACCCCAGCCAGCAGCCAAGCCCCACACAGCTGCTCTCTCTCTCCCCCAACAGTGGCATCAGGGAGAGAATCTGAAGGGTAAAAGTAGGAAAACTAGAAGGCTGAGATCAAGACAGTTTAATAGGGAAAGGAAGAGTTGTGCACACAAGCAAAGCAAAACAAGGAATTCATTCACTGCTTCCCATGGGCAGGCAGGTGCTCAGCCATCCCCAGGAGAGCAGGGCCCCATCACATATAACAGAAGACAAATGCCATCACTCCAAATGTCCCCTCCCTTCTCCCTTCTTCCCTCCACTTTATACACTGAGCATGATGTCATATGGTCTGGAATATCCCCTTGCTCAGTTGGGCTCACCTGTCCAGGCTGTGTCTCCTCCCAGTTTCCCAGGCACCCTTGGCCTCCTCACTAGCCTGGCAGTACAAATAGAAAAGTCCTTGGCTCTGCTCAGCAATGACAAAAACATCTCTATATTGTCAACTCTGTGTTCAGCACAAATCCAAAACACAGCCCCATACCAGCCACTGTGAAGAAAATTAACTCCACCCCAGCCCAAACCAGCACACCATCCTATCACCAGAATTATTTTTTTTTTATTTTAAAATAGAAAGTAGAAAATGAGGCATTACTACATCAATTAATTAGTGACTGTTTTCAATGAATAACATGGGTTTGTCAGTGGGGGTTTTTTGTTTCACACATCAGCCTATGTGCACAGATTACTGATAAAGCATCATTCCTTTTTCTGTCTCTATTCAATAGCTTCAGATTGAAAACTAAATTTAATATAGGGCTTGGTTTTATCACTTTACACACTCATTACTGGTGTGGTGTGTTGGAGCCATCGAAAGGTCCACTTCAAGCATCAGGTTCACATGTAGAAGAGTTGACCTGAAACTGAATTTCAGTCCCTCGGGAAATAAGAACAAGGCATCAACCTTGGCACCACAGAGCAAAACACCACTAACACAAACTGCTGCTTAGAATGGCTCTTCCTCACAGGTATTCCCTGTCAGAACAACATCCAGGTCTCTCAGAGGGGGGAGCAAGCCCCTGGGTCTGAGAGCTGCAGGCTCGGTTCCTGCTCCGTAACAGCTGAGGGCTGGGGCACCTGTGAGAGCTTGTCTGTAGAAGGTGAAGGGGCAGCAGGACAATGTAATGTGTTGCTAAATAGCATTACTTTGTGTTGTGGGAAGGTCTAGCAGCAGGATACCTGTATCATTTTGGATTCTTTTTGTGTCAGTTTCTGGTGGGATTTGTTCCTGGTAGAAGCAGAAGTTGTCTGCTGCTTTCTCTCAGGGCCACCTTGAGGTGTTTTTCTGCTTATTTTCAGAGAGCAAGCAGCATCAATAGGGACAAAAGAAATGTACAGTTTACAAGTCTTTTAACCATTTCTTTCTTTGCTCGTTAAAAATTAGGACCTTGGTCAGATCTGTGCTGTAACATAGGAGGATGAAAAGCAAGATGTGTCTTTGTTTTGATGCCCTGCTCTTCTGCTGAACTCTTCTACTCCCAGCTCCTGAGGAAATTAAAACTATAATATTGAAACATGTTGTGGCTTTGTGTAGAATAACTCCCTTTCGTAGTGAGTTAGACTTTCAAAATGCAGCTTGGTTTGAGTATTGAAGTTATCAAAGAGGTGCACACTTTTGCCCATTTATAGATGAAAGTGTGCTAAGCAGAAAGACATATTTTACCCACTCTTGCCAGCTACATCCTTGCTTTATTACCCACATTATTCTCTGTCTGACTGTATTCCAGTTAAGGTGATGTAAGAAAAGTTTATTCCAAACATATTTCTTTCTGTTCTGCCTCTACTGCTCGAGCCAGAGTTCATCATCACAGGATGATGCAGTGCCACATCAACACACAATGCAGAGGCTCCCGACGACAGTTGTAAACGTTTTCCTATCGTGTTATGTTTGAACCACTTCTTTTGAGAGCCTATAGAGGAATTCAGAAAAGCTAATGCAACTCAGGTCAGCCTGTGCTATTTCCAAGATTTTTAAGCCTGGATGAGCTTGGACTCATCCTCCGGATCGATGCTGTCCTAAAGTGTATATCATTGCTTTTTCAAAAATGAGAGGATTTACTGTCCAAAAAATGTCAACCTTGCTGCTGAAGACTTTAAGAGGTGCAGTTCATCCGTGTTTAACAAAATCTGCCAGCAATGATGTTGTCAATTTGTAATGAAGTAAGTTAAAGGGGGCTGTATACAATCTATGAGTGCACTGCAGCTTCCCGAGGGAATGGTTTTCACACCAGTCAGTAATAAACCCATTTTGTGGAGGAAAAAAAAAACAAACCCTTATTAATACAGATTTTCTCTTTCAGATTGTGACAGAATCTTCCCCTTTCTCTTGAGACCATCAGATAGCCTACATCTATGTTCATGTTTTCAAACATGGAAGAGAGTAGCAAAGGGAAAGCTCAAATGGCAGTGATATGAAAATGTCCTTATTCATTTTATGTGCTTGGTAACAATTTTGAGAGAAGATATTCAGGCAGTCATATTTTGTATCAAGTTCCTCTTTCTTCTTTTAACTACCAAAAATAAATGGGTATTTTTTTATGTCAAACTGATCAAGGCACAGTAGATCAGAATCGTCCTTCAAGTTGTTATAGAGGCAATAAGGATTAATTTCTTATTTTAAAATGTGCAAATTACTCTCCTTGTCTGAGAGTAATATGTCACCCAACCATCCCCCCATTACCACAGTTTTAGTTATGATAAAAAGGGCCTTGCATCTCACTGTACGGGCATGACATGAAGGAGACCTATTAGTAAAGATTTAATAGGCCTGGAATAGAGGGTAATAGAAATTGAACTGGTGTAATTTATGTGGTACTGACAACAATATGATCTGAGAATCTTCAAAGGTGCTCCCTTCCGCCCTGTGTTGAAATGAGCAGGTATTTCCAAGTCACAGTCCTGCAAGGAGTGTACTGTGAGTGTGGTTTTCTCAGACTTGTTCTGGAATTTTGTGAGTGTGTGTTTAATCTGAAGTGTTGGAAGAAAACCCCTTTTTAGCCGGTGTTGCTAGTGAATGGCAGCATATATGATTGCTCCATTCACATTGCTGACATTCTCTTCTTCCAAATGCTACCTCATTAATATTTGAATCTGTTGTTCAGTTCCAGTCTGTTTTAAAGAAAGTGTGAGTATTGACTATCTATAAATTCATGGGTATTAGAAGCATGAAAGAGGGTGATCTAAATTTATTCTGTTACTGCAAGAAAGGCAGGGAACATTTTTTATTTCTCCACTCCAAGAGGCAGAGACTGACCAGGCAGCTGAGATAGGAGAATGAGGCAGCTTGAGAGCTCATGCAGAGCTCCAGACAGGGAGGGTAAGTCTCCTTTGTTTCTTACCTAGCAGGGAAGGATGGAGAAGTAAGCTGGGAATTTTTGTAAAAGGGGCAAATTAATTTCTGTGATGTAAACAGGACAGGTGTAAATTCTTGGGAGGTTCATGTTTCAGTAGCTCTTTGCTGATAAACTGACTTAAAAATCCAGAAGAGATTTATTTCTTCAGGAACTTCCTATGTGTTCAAGACATTAAATTATTACAGTCTCACTCCCAACAGTTGCCTAATAGGCATGTTGTGTCTGCAACAGACCAAATCATGACGTGGAAAAGCAGATACAACCCTGTCCTCATCAGTGACATTAACTTGCTTATATAAGAAGTTAATTTGGCTCTGTGATTCTCAGTGCAAAGAAGTTCTGTGCCAGGCTGCAGAAGTCTATAATACACAAACATGAAAATACTCTTTTTACTGGAAATCAACTGGAACTTCATTCATCTTTACTTGAAGCGAACTGCAAGCCAGTGTTTATTCCCAAGGTAAAAAGGAGATTAAAATCTTGACACACTATAAAATAGACAAAATGAAGAAGAAAACTTTCATTCTGAAATGTTAAGCAATTTCTGAACAGACTAGGAAAAAGGGATCCATTAAATATCCATGTTAATGGTGTAGACTCTCTCTGAAAGTAAAATGGGTATTTTGGCAATGTAGTGGTGAGCATTTTTATAAAAAAGAAGTAATGCTGAAAGATTATGCAACTAATGAGGATCTCCCCCACCACTAAAAATTCCTTGGGGGTAAAAATGCAGGAAAAAAAAAAATCAGAACCATTAAGCAGACTAACTTAATATTTTGTGCTTAAAAACAATGAAACAATACCAGGTTTATGAAAAGTGGATTAATGTCACATGGAAACCTACCTTAGGCATGTCAGTAATACCAGATTGCAGCTCTTTGGAACTGAATACCAGTCTTAAGACATAATTTTTGATGTGATATATACCCCAGACAGGTAGAGTTTTTTATTAGAATAAGAAGTGGAAACTTAAATGCATTGAACTGAATTGTGAAAAACTTAACTTTTCAGCTGAGGAGATTAAAATAATAAAGCAAGTCTGATAGTTTGTTTGGGATCTGCAGTACGCTGGCCTATGGTTTCATGTTTTACAGGATAGAGTTTTATTTGATCATTGAATTGATGGCAGAATTGTGATAGTGTTTAGGAGGATGATAATAATGTTGGAGATTTACTTGGAAAACCCTGATTTGATTTTAAATGACGATTCCAGAATAAAGATGCTGAAAATTGAGTGTTTTGGATGAGACTGACTTTACTGGGACCCTGTGACCCTTCCTATAGGAGTTACGAGATGGATTTTTTAGTTAAATATGAGCTTTTAACATACTTCAGAATTTACTGAAGAAAGTACTTATATGTTCATTTTCATTATACCCCTCATGAACACCTGCTTTTGTCTGATTTTTTTTTTTTTAATAAATCTGAGAGTGTGGTATAAAAGATGTGCAACTACACAGGGAAAACTGAAGTACTTTACACTCACTGCAGACAAATCCACTTCACTATTTACCACCCAGACTTTCTACAAGAAGGAGTTTCTGGCAGTTGGCCGTACTTTAAATGGTGCTTGACATCAGGAATTGAGTTTTGCATCCTAATCCTAAAACAAATGGACCCTTAGATGTTATTTGCTTGCCCAAGGCACTGAGATAAAAGATAGGATGAAAACACCAGGAGTCTGGCTTCTAAGTACCCTCTTAGACAAGGTGTTCTCCTAAATATTTGTCAAATATTAGTTTATAGGAGTAACTGATGTAACAATAGTAGTGCACTGTTTTCGATTTATGACTCGTATTTGTTTATATGCAAGACCCAGGAATTACCTATAAAGTTTCTGTATTAAGACTCTTTTTTTTCACAGGCAGTTTAACACAGCATGTCAATCCTTTTGTCTTTTGAGGTAATGACTTGAATCTTATTTTGTAAGTGTCATCCAGAGAATAATTATCTTTGTGTTACTATTCAAAAACAGAGTTTGGTTGATTTCTTCTGACTTGACAGCCATGTTTCTTTGGTTCAATAAACGTTATCAGGCATTCTTTGGCTGCTCCTATCGCATCAACTTTAATTAGTTTTTGATTGCTGTTAATTTCACAGCTTTTTCTCCTTAATAAATTGCATCAAAAATGCTTTCGTTTTTTTTTGTTGCATGAAGTTTAATTAGTTTTGTGGTTTGCTTACTCAATTTTGCTTGCTCTTTTTAAAGAACCTCCCCCCACAGCTTCTTCCTTTGAGTCACCGATTCTGATGTTGATGATTATAGGAGATTAGAGAACTTCTGATCACTAAACCTGTCTCTCTCCAGAACTGCTTGGTAGCTTGAAAATGATAGGCTGATGCTACAATTCTTTGAGTATGGTCAGGTGGTTTTGGAAGGCCACATTTGGTGGAGAGGGCAATATGATGCTTCACAAGAACCACCAATTCCCACCCTAACAATCTAGTCCTGAGGCAGTTTAGTTCAAATGAATAGACCTGGAATTAGACTCTTGGCATTCTCTTGCTTTTCTGACTCACTACTTTATAGGTAAAGTTTAGTTCTTTCCAAACTCTGTTTAACCTATTGCATGGTGGAAAGAGGTCTTTTTAATTTCACTTCTGACATCATCTGGAAGTCTCTGCACTCCTTGTTAGTCTCTCCACTTTTGCATAGTTTCACTGAAGATTTCTGTAGGACTCAATATTTTGAGTAGCGAGTGTCAGAGAGGTCTCAAGTAACGTCAGGAGGTGAGGTTTCAGCTGCTTCTCTGTGCTTCTTCTTTCTGTAGAAGATGGGGATTTCAAAGAGACAAAGGAGGCAGAAGCCACATCTGGGAAGAGAAATGAGGAATGAAGAAGGAACATAAATGGCTTCGAAGGAGCTCAGAAGAACGTCTAAAAGAATAGGACAGAAAAAGAGCTAATCTTAAATTCCTTTATAGTACTTTAGGTTTAGGTAGCAAAATGACTTCTCAGTAAGGGACTGAGAAGGTAGAAACTGTTTGAGGGGAAATTGGCAATTACAGAAGAAATACTTTTATGCTTAAAGTACTGGATTAAGATTACTGAAATGTGGTTTTAATTTCTCTTTCAGTCAAAATTTTCTTATGTAACCTTTGGTAAATAAGATAGGCTATCATTTTCAAAAATACCTGCTTACTGAGAGAGGAGAGACATCTAAGCAAGTTTAACGTTTAAGGAAGATTTAAACAAGACCATACAATAGAATTCAGTGAGTTTTGGATGCCTACAACTGGATAGGGCACACCTCTTTTACTGGAAAGCTCACAAGAGGAGTAGATTTCTACTTCTGTTCATGTCCTGGACTATGTCAGCTAGAGCAGCGAAGCCCTAACAGTATCAAAGACAAGATTTAAGTTTTCTGTGTTTCCAGTTTCTCATTCTCTCTCTCTCTTTCCTTCTTTCTCTCAAGATCCTTGCAAGAAGTACTCATGTGCCACCCATTTTTTTGTTTTAATGAAGGCAGTAGTAGGGTTTAGCCATATTTCTGTGACATCTCCATGGTAAAAATGTGAGATAAGCTTAAAAAAATCCTATTTCAATGACTAAATATTACCATCTTCTACCTAAAAGACTCTAATTTTACATTTCTAATTTCACAGGTAAGATCCTTGACCATCAGGTTAAAGCTTTTGAGGGCTTTGACCCATTTCTTTAAGATAAAAGTATATTGTCTGTGTTTGGTAAAAAGTGCTCTTGCATCTGTCCCTCATAAAATTGTGGTCCAGAGGAAATGAATGTACAGAGTTTTTTATAAGCCTCTATGTGTTTTCAGCCTTGGGATGGGTATTAGATAGACTTTTAGGAACCCTGACCTCTCTGGATGTCCAGGGAGACAGGTGTGGTTTGTATTTCATCAAATAAGCATTTTTGCAAATGACGACCCTCAATCTTTTTCAGCTTCTGTATGATGCTTATGGTTTTGAGGATTTGAATGTTCTTTTCTATATCTACTTTGCCTTATACACTTATTACAACTTCTAGGACAAGGTATCTTTGTCAATGTTAGTTTAGAGTGACTCTAAATTAAAGATGTGTTTTTAGGTATTGTATAAAAACCAGAGCAAGTAGTAATTGTTATTTTCCTAGCAGCAGGCTTTGAGACCCCTCTGTTTTATTCAAGTGGAAAGTATGTAAGTATATTGGATAACCTGCAGCAAATTTAATAATATTGGTTTGCTTCCCTATGAAAGTTCTTTCAGAGTTTCTGTAGCTAGAGTCAGAAAAGATACATTATTTATTCCACATATGAGCCTTTATAAGTTAGCTTTTTTCCTTGTAAATTTATGAGTTTCCATCACAGTCTTTCCCTTAGCAACATCCTTATAAAATTGTTGCCAGTGTTTCCAATTGCTGACTTATTCTGAACAATATCTACCTTTTCTGAAGAACCACTATTTAAAGTGAAGAACCACTATTCTGGAAGTCATACTGTTACCATAAAACTTAGTTAGCTTCTTCTATCATCCAGGGGCCAAAAGCATTTTGTAACGGGCATCTGTCGTAGGAATGAATGGATTGTTCACCATAGCTTTCAGGTTCTTCCAGAGTTATCTGAGAAGTAGCTGTAGGGGGGAAAAAAAACCAACCCAATAAATCTGTAAATAACAGAGTAAAAAAATGATGTACTCTGTGTTTAAAGTTCCTTCTCAGAATTCTAATTCCAGGCTCCTGCCTCCTAATGTGTTCTGATGCCACAGAGGAATTGCTTAATGACGGTTTCTTTATCACAGCCTTTTTGAAATGTGATCACTTTCCGTCAGTAAGATTTCCAAGCTCAATCATGGCACTTTTCATTTACTTTCTGCTGTTTTCCCCCTCTGTGTTAAATGGGCTCAATTGCCCCGTGACCAGACACAGCATGCTGTCTTTTTCTGAGTTATTTTGGCTGTGTTGCAGAAATTCTCTTTTGTTAACGAAACTGAGTAAATAATTTGTAGCAATTTTAATGCGGCAGTTTTGATAAAGCTATTAATTGAAATGTTCCCTGTGATTTTGAAGCATATGTTAAAGGTCACAGCTGCTTGCATTTTAGAGACTTTTTTTTGATTTATATACATATTAAACCAGTGTTCCCTTTTCCAAAGACACTGTAGGTTTGGCTAATAGCAAATATTTTCCCGAGGTAAAAAGAAATTTTCAGGTCACATTCAGGACAGCTAGTTATAGGTTAAACTGCTGTTTGGTGGAAACAAATCAAGCAGTAGTAGAATGCTGAAGGTGTATATTTTATAGTTGGGATAATTATTTGTGGTGTTTTACCCAAAAACCAAACAGAGTAAAAAGTGTAAAGGCAGTGGTTTAGGGAGTTTTGTTGTTTGCGTTACTTGAAAATTGTATATTCAGATACAAAATTCTTTGGTCTACTGTTCTGCTTTGAGTAAATGTATTTTAAGGTTTTAGGAGTAGTTGATTCAAGAGTACAATAAATACACCTGGTTGCTCAGGCCCACCTTCAGATTGCAGTGCAGATATAAGTCTGAGTCATTAACAATTGCAGTGAGGACAAATGTAAAAAAAGAAAGGAGGTGGCAGCTGAAGCTCAACATGGCAATTGATGTCAGAGGACCATTCTCTGCAGCATCCATGCAACTGTGATTCCTTTTCCTGCTGGCAGCAGCAGTAGGTGGATGAGTTTGGACTTATTTAGCCCTGTTTGATGTATCTTTCATCCCACTCCTGTTAAATGTCAACATAGAATCCAGGAATATATTAGATCTAGAAGGAATCAGAGTGCTATGTTGTAACTTAGAACTATAATGAGAGTTAGGCTAAAAAATGTACCAGTCTATGTGTTGCTTTAAAACAGTGTGGAGACATTTTTGTTTCCTCTAGATCCAGTACAATTAAAGCACTGCTCACAATTCTTCACAAATACTTAATATTGTGATCCCTGGAATACCAAACCATAATTTAAAAAGCAAGCTCCATGGTTCTTTTTAATTCTAAAATTTTCAAATTGTCAGGCCATCACTAGGTTCAAAGGCTTTTGTATGAAGTTTTTCACTGAGCACTCAAATTCCGGCAAGGCATCATTAAGTAATGATAAAAGGCAGGAGGAGGGGAGTAATGCTTATTATATAATTTCAAATGTGCCTTTGAAAGAGCTCTTTAGTAGTTGGGTTCCTAGTTTGTTTTTCTTTTTTTCACCCACGCTTTTGGGATGGCTAATAACTTTAGATGAGAACTACTCAAAGAAACTGTAAGCACAGTGGCAAAATTACTTACACAAAGATGCTCTTATTTTCCTGAAGGCTGTTTCTGGGGGTTATAGTGACATCCTTTTTTATTTTGACCAGTTATAACGTGTGGAGTTTATTTCCCCCCTCCGCTTCTAATCCTTGGCATGATACACAATTTCTTGTACAAACAGGATCAGAAAGGTTTTCTTGGGTTTTATTTGTAATGGAAAGTTTATCCTTTTTTATTACTTTCACTATTGACTCTTGATGTGTTCTTGTCTCTACAAATACTGCTGAAATAGCTGTTGTCATCCATTCTGTGATATGTTTTGGCTGGACAGGTGCTTTAGGGTCAAATGATAGCTCATTCAGCCGAAACTGTGGTAGCAGCAATTGCCAGCCTCAGGCCAGCTCTTGCAGTTTAGATTTTCAGGGTGGAAATATGTGATTACTTGTAGTCCTGAAACTCTCACCAAATATCAATGCTGCAGTGTTGCTCTTTGATAAAATTAAGTACATATATGGATATAAATAGATGCTGTATCTGTGCTGAAGAGCTCTTCCATCCTTCTCCTAAACCAGTACTTGTTAGCTCTTAGCTATGTTGTTCACAGTGATGCAGGGTGAAAAGGAAATGGGTAAATTCTCATCCTCCACAGTATCTCATGGATGAGGGATGATATGGTATAACGTTGCTGTGTCCATGATCAGGAGCTGATTAAACGTCTGTGAATTCCAAGATGTCAGGGTTCAAGGGTTCAAACATTTGTTATTTTCAGCTGCTGTTTATGGGATTCATTCATGGCATCTCTAGAAAGTTAATCCATGGGAGATGACAGTTCTGTGAACTTAAACACGTGTTGTGTGTTTTGTTCTTGGGGTGAGAAATTCCCTTCTTCACCTGGTAAGAAATTTTGCAGATTTGAATTTTAAGAGGGCTTTGAATGAGATAAAGGAATTGAGAAGTTTTGGATACACAGGGCAGCAAAAAGCAGGAAGGGGTGGCATTCATGCTTAGTTATGTTTCCTGCATCAGTGTGGAGGGCATCAGCAGTGTCTGTCATTAAAAGGTATGCGAATTCTCATTGAAAAAGTAATGAAGTAGAGCAGGCTTTTTAAAAAAGTTTTCTTCTTTGACAGTTTCAATATTTGATTGGCCTAGTAAGCGTCGGCAGAACCTGGAGGAATTGTTTCTGCTACTGTTATTTCAAATGAATCAAGTCACTAAAGAGGATTAAGGTCTTGGTTTTAGCTTGAAGTGTAACATGGGCTGGTTGGAGGTGCTGGAATGCCCTATGCATAAAACAATACCCAAGGTTTTATATTACAAAAAACATTTTTTAAACTTCTGATAAACCTGCTCACTTCATTCTTATCTGTGGGTCCTTTTCAGTATTTGTTTTCCTTTTTTTTTTTTTTATTGTATGTTGTTTTATGTGCTGCCACAAGGAAAAGTACCATCTCTGATAACAATGCTAATTAAAACAGAAACTGTTAAAAGGAGAAATGTCCTACCAGCTGCTGCTGTAAGTACATTGTGACCTTGTTAAACTCCATAACTAAAAGCTGCAACTAACAAGGGTTTCTCCAGGAGTGTTAATCACGGAAAGAGTTTCTTTCCTAAGTGGTTTAGAGAGACTTACCTGTATTTTTAATTCAACTTTGCAATATTCTTAAACTGATTGACAGTAATATTTGATTACCTTTCAATATGCTCTAATGGAAACTTCATTAAGTTTATGCCTTGGGCTACATTTTAAATATCCAGATTATTGTTGTATTTGCAGTCTGATGCACATTAACATTGTTCAGAATTTTCTTTACTAATGTTCTTGCTGCCATTTTTTTATTATATCAACTATTCATAAAACAGAAAGGATATCACAGAGTGGTTTATTCTTGCACCTGTACAAGACTCATAGTGAACTATCTCAAATTTGGAAGTGGATTGAAATTGAGAATTCACAGTATTTTTAAGTTTTATGTCACAGTGCAAGACTCAGTCCCAGTCTCCTCCTGAGCTCATGAACTGTTTAATCACAATATTTTTGTCTTCTGCCCCAGACAGCAGTTATTTGTGTGAAAACCCCTATTGCCTTATATTTCATTGCCATTTTAAAGTCTCTGTGATTGGTAACAACAGTTATTAAGTGAATCATACAGGTCATGTTACATATTATTTTTGAATAATGTTATCTTTAAAAAATTATATTGTTCTTTTTTTAATGGTGTATTAATTTTTAATAACTCAAGTAATGTCAACATTTTTAAAGCCTTTTACAAAAATCAAGGGTTGGTTTATAAAAAAGGAAAAGCCCCAAATGACCTCGTAGATACTTCAAAGTTTTTGACTGAATTCTAATTTTAAATTAATTCTTTGGTTGGACTGATCAGGTAGTTCAAGGGAATCTGTATCCACCAAAATCAACAGGATTACGTGTTAATACCCTAATCCTCAAACCTTAGTTTATAAAATACTGACCCATTTTCTATAACAGTTCTTGAATTCTGACTTTCCCTAAATTGTCAGCTCAGATAAGGACAGAAGATAATCAAGTTTACGTGGTTTTTTGTCCTCTGAATCTTTTTCTTAGAAATGTCAAAAGAAACTTTGTCTCCTCCTCTTATCCATTTTCCCTTGCAGAACACTTACATTTTGTACCAGCAGTGTCCAGATGATAAAGCTTTGCTTGTCTAGTGAAGGAGTCACTGTTGTATTTTTCCACTGAGTCATATAAACAGGGTAATATTTTTATATCCATTAATATTATAAATGAATAAAAACATCATCATTAAATGGACCGTTTCTTTCCTTACAGTATGCATTTCTTTAGGATTTGTTACTAAAGCTTAGTAAAGTAGATACAAGAAAGTATTGTAACTCACAGAGGATACCTGAGACATTTACAACCCAAATTTGTTGTTATAATATCACTTAGCTTTACTGAATGTTGTTTATAGTTTGTTCCACCTTTATTACGTTATTTTTTTCATAAATGTGGTTACTGTTGTCACTTTCACGATTAAAATTATGCACTAAAAGTAGGCCTATAACAGTGACATAAGACTATTGCCCTGAGGCTGTGAAGGGCTGTGTGACTCAGTTATCATCCTTGGCTAGGGTTTTTTCTAGAACTTTAATATTTCAAGTTCATGTGCCCATTTTCATGTTCTTACAGGGATAGCAGGCTATCATCCATATGAGTAAATGTTTGCATGATGTGCTTAGAAAGACTGGCACAGCTGGCTTGGACCTTGTCCTCTGCCATTAAATAGCTGTCAAAACATAAACATCTGCTTTCCAGCTGGCTGAGATTAAAAATGAAGACTATTCCACAGGCTTTTCCAAAGCTTCATTCTTTCCATTCTGTGAATGGGCCCTAATGTGCCTCAGTTGAAAAAACTCGTCCCTGAAGCACTCAGGTATAATGACTTTATTTTTTGTAAGGAATTTTTAAAAATTATGTTATATATTAATAAAACCTACATGGCTCATTATGACTTTAAAATATAGCAGCCATTGTATCAATGGAATGTTTTGCTTCTAAATACAGATAAAATAGGAATATTTTATATTTGCCCCTCCATTATTCTAGTACTCTGCACCTTCATATATCCTTTGTACAGAAATTACAGAAATTGTGTGCTTTTAACATCTGGGTATCCAAAACTTAGATACACCTTGATTTTTACAGAAAAAAAAAAAAAGTCCATTTGGATTCTTCATGGATCCAGGTATTCTACCTTTTTAATAAACAGACAGTCTACTATTAATTGTAAATGCAAAAAGAGCTCCCCTCTCTCTTTTTCAAAGATAGCCCTGAAAATATCTTAACGCTTTTTATCTGCTTTCCAAAAAGTCCCCAGAATGGGTAGGATTGGAAGGCACCAAAGTGGGTCATCTGGTCCAACCTCCCAAAATCAAGCAGGGTCATCCTAAAGCACATGGCACAGGATTGCATCCAGGCAGTGTCTTGAATATCTCCAGTAAGGAAGACTAAACAACAGGAGAGTGAAAAATAACAACAGAACGAGCACTGCCAAAACCAAGGCACCAGCTCCCCTGGCTCCACGTGCAGTGCACACAAGGGTTGCTTCAGCATGTTCTGACAGTAAGCAGCTTTGGCCAAAGGCAAGAACAACTGCAGAATTAAAAGCCAGGCAAGGGAAAGCGTTTCCCCTTCCTTTTTGTCCATTCTGCACTGAGCGTTTCCCAGCTCAAGTGTTTCTGGTTATCCCAACCTTTCGTGGAAAGATCCGCTGCATCAGCTGTCTGTATCTAAAATCTACATTTTACGTCCTCTCTGGAGATTAGCAAACAGCCAGAGAGATCCCCCAGCAGTTATGTGTGGTTTTGGCAATATGTTGTTCCCTTAAAGAGAGACTCAGATTATTATCCTGGGCTGCATCAAAAGCAGCGTGGGCAGCAGGTTGAGGGAGGTGACTCTGCCCCTCTACTCCACTCTTATGAGACCCCACTTGGAGTGCTTTGTCCAGCTCTGGACCCTCAACATAAGAAAGATCTGAATCTGTTGGAGGGAGTCCAGAGGAGGCCTCAAAGATGATCTGAGGGATGGAGCACCTCTCCTGTGAAGGCAGGCTGAGGCAGTTGTGATTGTTCAACCCGGAGAAAAGAAGGCTCCTGGGTGACCTGATTGCAGCCTTCCAGCACTTAGAGGGGTCCATGAGAGCTGGAGAGGGACATCTTACAAGGCCACATAGTGATCAGACAAGGGAGAATGGCTTCAGACTGAGAGTAGGTTTAGATCATACATTAGGAAAAAGGTCTTCGCTGTGGGGGAGGTGAAGCACTGGAAGAAGTTGCCTGGAGAAACTGGGGAAGCCCCATTGCTGGAAGTATCCAAGGTTAGGTTGGATGGGGCTTTGAGCAAGCGAATCTTAGTAGAAAGTGTGCCTGCCCATGGCAGGGGGGTTGGAATTAGATGATCTTGTTTGATTCCAGCACAAACCATTCTGTGATTTAATTGTTAGGATTTTCCAAGTAAACTAAATGCAGATTTATTCTAAATCAGCATGATACTGGTACCTCTTTAAACTACTTTCAAGGTGTATGTCTCAAATCTTTGAAGCATAATTTTAGAATAGCTGGCATCAGTAAGAAAATCTGGCAAACTCTATGCTGCTCAAGAACAAGTTAAAAGCACTGCTTCTTATTGTTTATCCACAATCTCTTTGACTGTAATCTTCAAGGATTAAAGCCTCCTCCAGTCAGTGATCAGGCACAATCCTCAGAGGTTACAGCAGTGGCCTCAGCTCTGCCTGCCTGGAGCTACAAAGACAGGACCTATACCTTTATTCCCTGTTCCAAAGGACAGGTAAGGCCCTCCACAACAGGAGTTAATCTGAACAAGATATTCAGGGTGTACTGAATGCCATGCATGTAAAAGGCCACTGCCCTCACTTCTCACTCAACTTCTATAAGGAAATATAGATATATTGATTGGTAAGTTGAAAGAGAGTGGGGCTCTGTATGAGAGAGCATGTGAGGTACAAAGTATTTGTGTGAAATTGCCTTCTTATTGCCTCAGAGAAATAAGCCATTAAATGGTAGCCAGCTGAAATCATAATTGATAAACAGCTTAGCTGGTGAGCTCTCCTAATCTGTGCAAAATGAAGCAGTATAAAAGAGCACATGCCTTTTATTATTTTAGAAGCCAATCTGCAGCAGCTATCCTAATTTTTATAAAGTCTAAGGGGAGAACGATGAGTGCATTTACTCGTATTTCTTCCTCGTAACGGTTGTTGATAGAAAAAATAGGAGCCAGGATTTTTATAAATACATAAAAGTCACATGTCTTTACTTAGTAATTCTCAGTGAGGTAAATCAGTGTGGTTATACAGCTTGTGGGAGAAAACAGTAGCAGGGCTTCCATAGATTTTGCATCAGCGGGGTGTCATGCATCCCTGGGCCTTGGGACCATATGGAAGAAAAGTTTTTTGAGTTGGGGACTAAGCATCCAAATTACTTTCCAGGAAGGGAAGCCGTGAAAGTGACTGTAACCTTCTTCATTCCAACCATCATGGTCTTGCCAAGCAAATAAGCAGTTCATTAGAGTGCCTGCATGAAAGGAGATTCCTCACACAGAAATTAAAGTTAAGGAAATTGAATTCATTCTTTCTTTTCCTGCCTTGTGGAGCACTTCATACAGGAGAATGAGGACATGCTAACATATGCATCAAATGTCACCTCTGTTTCAGTTCTCCCATCTGCTTGATACATAATACTTATCATTATATAAACCATTAGGGAAAGAGTTGAATGTATCGAGATGGACCTTTTCATCTCCTTATTTCATTTGGCAATGTGAAGCCTGAATGCTCAATGCCCAAGTGTGTCATTCATTTGACAATTTTTGCTGACATGGAATGAATCAAGGCTGTCTCATCACAAAAGGATTTCAGAGGACAGCAGTTCATTCAGTGTTCTGCAATTCCAGTGTTTTCTTTAATCACATCTGAGGATGCCCCTCATTCCTGCATTTTTTTTTATAGATGTTTGTAATAACCCATCCCAGAGCCTGATGTAGATTGCTGTGACCATATTCTGTGTGACCTGAGGCAGCTACATGTTTCCTCTGAGAGAACGACTAAGTATTTCTTCTCAATCCCACCTTATTTCCTGGATTATACTGTTAGTTTGGTGGTGTCTTACTTTAAGAGCCTTAGGCACAAAGAAAAGGTAGTTTTCTTCGATGATCTTAGGCCAAATGGGGCAATAGCTGAGGCTAGACAAAGGCAAAAACATACACCCTTATCACAGAATCATTTAGGTTGAAAAAGACCTCCAAGATCATTGGGTCCAACCTTTGCCAGGTTGTCACTAAATGCCACATCCAGTGATTTCTTGAACACCTCCATGGGTGGTGACTGAGATATGCTTGGTGAACTTGAAGACTTTGCCCACACAAATTTAACATTTTGATATTCAAAAAAAAGGTAATGAATCTCTTTCTTCAGAAGGTTACCTCCTTTCTAGTTCAAGATTTTTTTTTTTTTTATAGTTTCCTAGTGGTTTACTCAGTTTTATTTGGAAAGTTACCCACAAAGCACCATCTGATATTTTTGTAAAGAGACAATTCTCTTGTCAAACTCTTTTTTTTTTTTTCATTATTTTTTTTAGGAATCCTGCTATTCTTACTTAGGGTGAAGGTGTAGTTCATTCAAGAAAATGATCCCCATTTTCACTGTGGTTAGCTGAAACAAAGAACTGACATCTGGCTACAGATATAGTTGCAGGGAAAGAGATACTATCAGCTCCTCATTTAAAACAATCTCAGTGCCATCAGCCAAAAAGGCATCCATTATCACACATAATGTCTTGTATGTTGTGCACTTAGGAAAACAGACCAAAGCATCAGCTGAAAATGCATCACTTTGCCAGAGGACCTGCTGAGCTCCTTAATCCTTATGAGATTGCGGATACTAGCAAATATGTTAAGAGTGTGAATAAGAATCAAGTGTGTATTTTTACTCTAATAGAGGAAGTCTAATTTATTTCTGATTAAATTGTGCCTGATTGAGGCGATGAGAACAATCTGATGTGATTGGCACCGAACATTTCAGAGATGGTGTGTTGAGATGCAAGATTTTATTTTCAAACACTCAATATCTTCCAGTAAATGGAAGCTTTCATTTATTAATAAGAGTTTTAGAAATATAAAAAAAAAATATTCTACGAGTTCTTTATGGCTTTATTACAGAGAACACTTTCTCTTATTTTTAATGTACTAACATTTCATGAAGAAACACAAAGAACAATTTGACAGAACATGCTGTTTTCATGGCATAATATAATTGCATAAAAATCTCAGAACAAAAAGGAGTAATTAGATTACAAGAATAAGTAAGATCAGAAATAGGAAACTTGTCAATTTTTATAACATTTTGAGAAAAACTGAAAGGACTGGAAAAAATACTAAATGTAAGAGAGAACTGGGACTTTACCTCCTGCAGTTATTTTGCTCTTTAATGGAACTATGGATTCATAGCATTAACACAATAATTATCATTAGAAAAGCAGGTAATAGTTGAGAACCTCTAGTCAAAAAATAAAAGCAAATGGTTATGTAAACTGATTAGTAAACCAAGGGTTTTTTCATTATTTGGTCGATGAAATAAATAAATAAATAATAAAAAAAAACCAAACCAAACCGAACCAAAATCAAAAAACAAACAAACAAACAAACAAACAAACCCCAAAAACAAAACAAAACAAACAAAAAAACAGAAGGGAGAGAAATAGGAGTGAGAAAAGGTTCATTAAAATACCTGCCACACAGTGATTGCCTCCTGTCCTTGTTGACAATTAGGGAAGTGTTGGCTTTTGTAAATTCTGAAAATTATGTGGGTTTAGGAAACAAATTTTTTTAAGGACTGCTATCTAAAGCTCTGAAGAGGAAATTTGGCATTAGCACAGGTCTACCAGATACTTACTCAGACACAGAATAGGAGACTGGTCATCTTCCCTTGCTGCGCAGTCACTGTGTCTGTATCTTGAGCAAGCAGGTTGCTCTGAATCCATTGCTCCATCACCTTCCTTTGTCATGTGAGAAGAAATTTAGTTAACATCTGAAATCATGCACTTTAAATTCCAGATGGTTAGTTGTTAGAGTATTTCCATGAATTTGTGTTTTCGACACAAGCATTGAAATAAAGGAGAAGGAGCGTGTGAAAATATGAGGAGAACGAGACAGGGAAGCTGAGCCATGACAGGTTCTGTGTTTTTCAGATGTGTTTTTTATTTAATGCAACGGTCCCAGAAAGCATGCAGTCATTTACTATTTAGTTCCCTTCATGCTATCTTATCTCCTAATGTGCATGTCGCTCTAATGTGTTCAATCAGCAGTTTACAACGTATTTAAATTGTGTGTAAGCTGTGGCCACGGTTGTGTTGGGCACATCCATACAAAAGAGTTTACCAACCTTGTAATGATTAGTAAAAGGAGAGTCTAATGAAATAATACTTAATGTAATTAAACTGAAAGCACAGATGAGTAACTGTGCTTGTTACTACAGCAAAAAAAAAAAAAAAAACAGGGACTGTACCCACATTAGGGCTGATTCCTTCCCCTTCTAAATTCAGACATCCTTAGAATGCATGGCAGTTTCACTCCTACTGTGTACTTCAGCACACTGTAACAATATGGAGACATGAAAGTAGATAAAAAGAAAACAAAAGGAATAAAAGAAGTAGGAGATAATAATAAAGAGACGGAATAAAAACCAGAGTAGTAAAACTCTGTAAAACAAAGTGCATTTATGAAGTACACTGACATAGGAATGGAAAAGAGAATGAAAACATAAGATGGGAAAATAGTATGTGGAAAGGAGTCTTGAAACAACCAGAATAATCATAAAAGTTTTAGGGCTTGATTTATCAAATCTGAAATGGTGTGCAAGCCACAAAGAGCAAAGTAAAAGAAGCAGCATCATTATTCAAGGAGAAAGTGCCTGGAAAGCTTTTGAGCAGCATAAATTGCATTGGAATAGGACTACACTAAGATTATTGATGAAGGATTTTATGCCACTAACTTCCTATTCAATGAAAGTAATATAGTCTACTATACTCCTGAGATGTGTTTTGAAGAATATTTTTTACAAAATCAGTGCTACCAATACTTAATGTGAACTAGGGAAGTCATGAAAAAGTCATTTAAAAGAAAAAAAAGAAGTTGTTTTGAGTACACCTAGAAGTACTTGAATGTTTTTTTTTATGTATTTATATACCTGTCTTAGAGGCTGCATATCTACCGTGCCTTACAGTTTGAAAGATGTCATGTTTATGATGTTTTCTCTCCTAAACACGCACTGTCTTCCTCAGTGTAATTTTGCATCACACAGGTCTCCATCTTAGATACAAACTAGGCAGATCTTGCAAATTCTCTTTATGCATCGGTTAATCTAATCACAATTCATTATAATGGTGTCCTTATCCTAAAAATGATGCAGATTGATCAGTATCTTTTTCCCTTCTTTTTGGCTCATGGAAGGAGAACACAATCTTGGCAGGTAAATGAAAAGCTGTGTAGCTGACCATAACTAGAATTTCTAAGTAATCATGGCCTGCCTGTTCTTCTCTGTGACTCAGGCTACCTAAGAATACAATAGGGAAGATCTGGCACAAATCTTCCTGCCATGGGGCTAATATGTCCGGGGACACCGAGAGAATGTGTTTTGCTGAAATACCACACTCTCCTGTTTGGAGCAGGAAGTGAGTGAAGGTGTCCCTCTGAGTCAGACTGTGACATGCTTAGACCATCATACAGATGGTGATTGCCCGTCTCTCTAATTTATTGAGGTCTCTCTGCCCTCGAGGGAGTCCACAGCTCCTCCCAGTTTAGCATCACTGGTGACCTTACTTAGTATTCCTTTGAGTCCTGCACCCAGGTCGTTAATGAAGTTGTCGAAGAGAACTGGGCCTAAGGTGGAGCCCTGTGGAACTGCACTAGAGCCCGTTTCTGGTGGAATGGAGTAAAAAGCCTTCTGTGAAAATGCCGTGGGTTCCAGCATGGTTACAGGAGGTAACTTGCCCATGAGTAGCAGAAATCTTGTAAAACACGGCCATGTCTGAGCTGTGGTGTAGCAGCAATCAGCTCTGTCTGCTCATGTCAGGCCAATATGAGACCTGTCTGCTGCTTCATGGAGCAGTTTTCTTTCCCCTTTGAAAAGTAATTAAGCTTATCGGTGATGAATATTCTCTGTGCCAAATGATCTTTTATGGTGCATTGATTCCAGCAGTCTGATTAGCGAAAACATCACCTTGCAATGAAAAATAGAAAATAATTTCTGCTTTATCTTTCTGGTTGTAGACTTAAGAGCCGCTTTTTATTCTCTGCTTTAGAAACTTATTTGAAGAACTGCAACTCCCAGTATGATTTGCTGAGATAATGAGCACAGGAAAACTACTTAAATCTAAAATAAATATTGCAATAGATGAATGATACAGACTGATCAAATATTTAGGCAATCAGTGGTCCTGCAGATCATTACTGTGAATTCTGATGCACTCTTGCTAGTCCTGCTGGACAATTATTTTCCACTTTGTAATGGCATAGTACAATACCTGAAGGATAAAAGACCTTAACATGAAGGTTACACGTTATTAATTACAAGAATAAAACAGTTCTCTGTTTTGTGGTTTTTTTTTAGCATTCAATGTGCCTGTAAAATCAGATTCAACTCAGTAAATAGGAAAAACTTGGAAATTTGCCACAGTCAGTTGCAAGATGCAGTGCTTGCTTTGGACATGGAGGAAGCTTCTGACAGCTTCTTATAGAATCCAACCCTGTAGCCCTCCCACTATCAAAACCTTGCCACCTAAAACCCAGTGCATGTTGTCATTAATGATATTGTGGTTTTAGGAGTTCAATTGGGGGTGTCACTTATTTTTTTGAATATAATAAGAAGTAATGTTCTTTATTTTTTTCCTCTGAATCCTCCCTATATTTATGGACTCAGTGTCTCTTCTGCCGCTAGTAACTATCATCTGCATTTCTGAAGTAGGAGTAGAAAGTAAAAACTTTACCTGATTTATCAAAACCTAAGGAGAGATTGGTATAAATTCTGAGATAAGCATCTTTGATTCCTACCTCCTAGGCATTTGGCTCATGTCTCATTTTTCTCAAAGTCTTTTAGTCCAATTAAGAGCTTTTTTTTCTTCCCAGTACAAGCATTTGTTTACATGTTGCATGTGGCTGTGAGTGTAATTTCCATTTACTGTTGCAAAGTTGTTAGTTACTTTAGCAAAGCGCTTGAAATTTCGAGGAAGAAAATTAACTGATCCAATGTCATCTGAGAATCTATTTATGATGAGGAATGTGTTAGAACAGGAATTACATCTGAGCAGTTCTGACTGAGTGCTTCCCTTCATTGTTATTTTGGTCAAGATCACATTCTTTCATAGTCAGACTAAAGCTACTTTGACAGCAGGGTGACATCAGGGTGTAAGGAACATCATGCTTTCAGGCTATCTTCTAATATTTTTAGTCTGCCCTTGAAACCACAGATTTGTTTAAATGCTTTAATTTGATTGTTGCTGTGTTTCACTGTGGAGTGTGGCACGGACAGAGGAGTAATGACACTGTTTTGTGGCTGTATTTTTAAATGATAGTGCATCATGTTACTGCTTTAAATGTAGGAGACTGAATCTTCTTATCAGAAGATTTTTTAATTATACTATTAAAAATAACAAGAAGAACCCGTTTTCTGAAAAAAAAAAAAAAAGTCAAAATAAGGGCAGATCTTCATATTAAAAGGCATAAATTCTATATAAATTCCAGGGATATGTTTGTGAGACCTGCTGATCTGTTTAAGAAGGTGAATGGCTATGCTGCAGTAGGAAGAAGCAGTTCAGCTAATGCACACTTCAGCAACTTAAAAAGCCTCTATTGCACCTCTGCTGTATTTCCTTCACATATTTTACTTTATCCTGTCCCAAGGAAGAAAAGATAGCTGAAAATTTGGCAGATTCCTGCACCTGAAATAACAATGAAATACTCTGTTATCACAGGAAACACGTGAGTGGAGTGCAGGACAAGGGGATGGAGAAAGAGTTACCTGCTGCCAAGTTCACTGTGTAGAGGGTTTTCTACATTCCTGAAGTAATGAGACATGATAGGGTGTGCATTTCTGAGCTTTGGGGGTTTTTCAGGTACTGTGATGTGATGCCAAAGAGAAACAACTTCAACAGCTGCAATAATGAGCCGGTAGCACAGTGGTGCACACTGACACATGTCATTATAATATATATAAAGGCACTGTGATGCAGTGGTGACACAGGAAAGAGAGGGGAGCTTTCTGATTATCCTTCACACTGGGAATTGTTTTGCTTACATTGGCCAGCGTTAAATATACTGCTAAAGTGCGACTTTGAAGCAAAATGATTTGTTGAAACTTGAAAAATACGTATGTGCTCACTGAAAATCACTGAAATAAGGGAGAGGAGGGTGGTTTGTAGTCAGTGAGGGGATCAGAACTGAACCTTCCCTCTCAAATGCCGTGGTGGCAAACACGTGGTCACAGAGCAGTGGGACTTAAAAGTGTAGTCAAATGCCTGCCCAGTTCAGCTATTCCAAATAAATACCTTCTGCCTGTCCTTGTTGCTGCTGCCCCAACGTTCAGCAGCCGGGAGATGAATCGAGCTGTTAAAACTCAGCCAGTTTGTGATTCTATGTCAATGAAGGAGTGTTTTCCAGTCCATTCTGGAACGACACCTGACTCTCCACCTTTCTTTGTTACCTTGCCTTTTCCCTAATAGCACTTTACAGCAAGTGTTAGATGGAAGGAAAAGTCATTGTCACCGCGTGGGGTTAGAAATCATAGGCTCAGAGAGCTAAAGTGGCTCCAAACAGGGTCAAATAACAAGAGAGAACCAAAGCAGAAGCAAGTCGTCTGTTTCTCAGGAGCACATTCAGTGTGAATCAGGAACTAAAGTCCCTTCTAATTATTGCATATATTTGCTTTTGGAAGAGAAGAGATGTCTTAGAAGTCCTAAAGATGTACCTTGCCAGTACAGGCCTGTGCAACCCCTCCAGTGAAAAGAATGAATTGCAAGACACTGTGGCTCTATGGAGTTCCTTCTTCAATTTTATGAGGTTCTTGAGTAATAAAGAAGAGTCATTTGAGTTTTACTGGCACTGCATCCTCATGTGCACGCACACACACACCTTTGTTTAGGGGAAGATTTTGAAAGTGCTGTCTCCTGTGTTTTTTACAATACAGACTTACTTTCCCTTTGAGTTATTCTGCAGAACTCTGAAAGGTACTTGGTTCATTTCAGAGTATTTTCTACCAGCTGTTTCCTACAGAGTAATTGGGGCAATAACCAGAAAAGTCACCTTTTTTCACCAGTGCTCTGCTATGTAGATTGTTCCTGTTCTCTCTCTTTGTAGTTTTACCTGTCTTACAAGATTTAGGTGCTAAAATTAAATGGTGCTGCTTTACTGTTGTGCTCTATAGAGACCTGTGTCATTTTCCATTTTTAGTAGTTAGGAGCTGATGTGGCAGGATGCTTTTAGGCTTTGTTTTCTGAGACAGCTAAAAATAGAATTGTTTGATAATATTCCATTATTCACTGTGATAGTACCTAAGAGGTTATGCAAAACTTAGTTTTGTTTTCAACTAAGTTGGACACTTATCCAGAAGCTGACACTGCTAATAAATTACTAGGGCATTGTGATATCAGTAATTATAACTATATATATCAGTAATTAAAACGATAATCATGAATTTAAAAAAGTAATGATGTCTTCAAAAAAGTTATATCAAAAGTTTGTGGAAGCTCACGAAGGTAATGCACAAAAAGGCAATAACAAATAAGCCACCCCTAAATCCATCAATACATTTTTCAGAGTGCAAACTGAATGCCTAGGACTGTTCCCGTGTCTGTTCTGTCAGTCACCAACCTCCTTTTATTAGTCTTAGATAGAAGATAAACAACAAGACTGACAGCTTTGTGTCCTTTGGCATTTTTGTGTCACCATCACAGAGTAAGAGGGTATTATGTCATCACTCAAGCCTGTCAGGTTTAGTTTAGTCTGCTGTTTGTCTTAACAATTGTTTTCCTAATTTTTTTCCTCTCAGCTGATACACATACCCTGTATAGCTTGTGTATTGTTGATGTTAGCAGAATCCATTTTTCAGAGGAGAGGTGCCTTTTACTTCAACCATGGAGATGTCACCCTTTTTTCCTATACACCAAGAGAGAAATTAGAAAAATAAACGTCTTCCACAGTCCATTAGTTCTGGTCTATACAGAACTTTTTCATAACTCATACATTCAAACATTAATTATATTAATATTACAAACAGTGAAAACTCTTAGGGGTTTTTTTTTTATTTGTTTTGTTTTTTTTTTTAAAAAAAGCTTTGTTCAGGAAAGTTCATTGCTTATAACTCTTGTGGAATCTGTATAGACTTCAGCACTGTACGTTGATAACTAGTGCCCAATACCTAAATTTAATTGTATCATTTATTATATGATAGAATAAAAGAGAATCTTAGCTGGTGTTTGGCCTTTGAAAACAGTCAAATAGGTGTGATGGGAGGGTTGAAGAGTCAACATTTGGCTTTTGTTAATGACTTGGAAACGTGTTCTTTTAATGAAAAGTACAGTTTTTCCTCACTAGGGAAGCCAGAGGCTGTTTCCACAAAAAGGCAGATGTACCTAGAGGAAATGTGTGCCTCAGATTACACGTTCAAACTATCTGAGAAATGTCAGGAAAGAGCAAGACAAGAGTGGAGTACTCCAAAGACAGCAAGCTGAACATGTATAAGCTAAACATTCTGAAATCCTAATGTGGGGGAATAAAACCCAGTCAAGCAACTTCAGCCTAAAGAATGCTATTTAGTGCTTCTTGGGTCTCTCCACTTTTCCCTAAAAGTGGCATGTAAGCCAGGTCAGATCTTCCTCACACTGAAACAAAGACACAGAGAAGAGGCTGCTTGGTCTAGCCAGTAGCCAAATAGTGGGATGAGTCACTGCTGGAGGGGTGAGTAAGGAAGGGACAAGTTCTTTAGCTGCCACAGTCTCTAATGCAAATCAGTAATAAGACCTTTTGACCAGCCACCTCAGAAATATCCTAACCATCTGGCCCCTGTACTTTATTAATGGATTTTGCTCACACCTTCGCTTGCCAAAGATATGCCAATATTTGCAGTAGGAAACACAGGAAAATATGTTTCTTTAAACATTTTAAAAAATGTTTTATTATGCATGTTCAGCGACCCTGGAGAATTCAGGCAGTTGTACCTTCTGAGAGACTTGGGCTCAGTGACTCAGGTAGGTGCCTGTCATTGCATAATTGAAGGATCTCCGCGATGCCCAAAGGTTTTCCTCATGTGTTTCTCATATTTGCTGTAGTTTATCTTTTGTGTTAAATTCACCCACAGCTAGAGCTAGGTGCTGTTCCTTAATAAATTGCCAGAAATATCAGAAGCCAAGTGATGGTTCAGAGTGCCAGTGAGCTCCCTGGGATCGTTGTATTGGCTTTTTGACACACCTGCGACTGCTGCCAAATTTATTCCAGTAGAGATCACCTTACAAGATGATACTTGATTTACATTATCTGATTTGTTCTGTAATGGGGGAGATCAGAGTTGAGTCTTTGATTTCATTTTCACAGGGAACAATATAGCTTTAATTTTAAAATGGCTGATCAAGGACTACATTCATAGAAAAATTCAGCACGTCACTTTGGCTACCGCAATCCACATTGCAGAGCAGTGTAATCATCCTTCCCATCCTACTTTGTCTGTTGCAGTCAGAAATGTTTCATCTAGGCTCATTTATAGCTGTCTGCCTTGGATCTTGGATAGATACACCTGGGCCAGATCCTCAAGTAGTTGCACAGTCTTCCCCCCCTCCCACTCCCACCCCCTTCCCTTTCCTCTGAATTTAAGCAATCTTCAAGGAACTTTATCCTCTAAAGTTCTATTGAGGGAGACAAAAGCACTTTTTGCCCCTTTTTGGCTTTAATCCACTTTGTGCTTTATGTCTGCCGGTAGAATTAGGAGGACAGATTTGCGTATGAGGATATAATTTTGTCTTTATCCCCTAGAGATCAACCTGGTTGCAGACTCTGCTAATTATTGGTGTAAAGCTCATGATCTAGATTTTACAGGAGGAGCTTCCCTATGGTCTCCTACACAACTTTACAGTGCCTTTGAGTTAGTGTTAATCTCTATAGCTCTGATTACCCTTCCCCTGACTGTGAAGTTAAATCTGCTGGTATTCTTAAATTGCTAGGATTATAGCTTTCTGTGCTAGAACTGTTTGATCATTCTTTTTTTTTTTATTTCTACTTCTTTTTCTTTCCTTTTGTTTTCCTCTGGTGGCAGTGGTGGTGGATTGTTTTATTTTAATCTGTCACTGTTCAGTGATACTTTCCAGGATTCAGCCACAGAAAATTAAATTTGCAGAGAAAGTTTCAAATTTAAGAAACACTAGAGAAAGAATTAGCTGTGAGCATTTTTCTACAAAGTTGGAGTTTTTTAATTCAGATTTTTAATGAAGGGTTAGTAAGTTCTATATGATTCAGGTTTTCTTTTCCTGCCCTCAGAATGGACCTCTTGGAAATCAGGTAATCCAGTATGATTCTTGTCTATCAAGCGTACAGGGATCAAAAATGTGTTCAGCAAGTCAGCATTTGGAGGTACTTCATGACTTCACCTTTATTAACTGGATTGTAGAACTCACTTCTTTGTCTACTAGGGATTTTCCCAAATAGATTTCCTTGGCTCCAGCTGAATCCTGATAACATCAGGGGGTCTGCTGGTCTGAGAAGGAAACATTTTAAATTTACAGCTAGTAGTAATATCCTTTCTCATGGAGGAAGTTAACCCTAAGTACACAGGTAGTTTATTGGGCTTTTCAATAACTCTGAACATCTGAGTTGCCAGAACTTCCAAAACTTGGTGGTGGTGGTTATTTCTGACCATGGCAAGTAGCCAAAGCAGCTCAGAACAGATCACAACCACCCAGAACATGATCCTGAGAGCTCATCTATATGTACTCAGGCAAACATGGGCCAAGATGCCTTCTCTCCAGCTTCTCCCTGGCTGTTGTTCTAACTAGAAAGATTTTCACTGATCCAATCAAATGCTTTTGAATTGCTTTTTTATTCTGGGAAAAGGCATGTTTGTGGGAGGGCCTGCTCAGAACAGCGCTCATTTCCAGAGGAGATGACATTAATCTGTCAACATTTTGACAGTACCAGGTGAGACTTATCTCTGTGGATGGATGGTTTTCAAACAGTTGTCTTCAGTACAGTTCAGCAGAGCGCTATGCAGGATATCAGTTGTTAATTATAAGAAAGCAATTTAAAAGCCAAAAAGGCAGAGAGCAATGCTTGAAAGCTTCTTTTGTTTGTTTTATTTTTTCTATAGCATTATAATACAGGTTAAGGCTGTATGAATCAGAGAATCATAGAATAGCCGTGGTTGGGAGGGATCATGTGGTCCAACTGGGTCAGCCAGAGCAGGTTGCTCCAGACCATGTCCAGTCAGATTTTTTTGAATATGTCCAAGGATGGAGACTTTACAACCTCTCTGTGCAGTAAAATACAGTGCAATAGTTTTTTTTCTGCAGTTAAGTTTTAAGTCCATGGATAACAGTCTCCCATGGGAGGGGTACCAGGCTGGGGCAGAAGAGTGTGAGGAGTCCTCCCACTGAGGAGGAAGCAGTGGCAGAAATAGTGTGTGCTGAGCTAACCACAGCCCCCGTTCCCCATCCCTCTGCACTGCTGGGAAAGAGGAGTTCAGAGAAAATTGGGAGTAAGTTAAGCTTGGGAAGAAGGGAGGATTGGAGGACAGGTGTTTTAATATTTGATTTTATTTCTCATTGTGCTACTCTGATTTGATTGGTAATAAATTAAATTAATTTTCCCAAGGCAAGTCTGTTTTGCCCATGACAGTAACTGGTGAGTGATCTCTGCCTGCCCTGATGCTGGCCCATGAGCCTTTCATTATATTTTCTCTCCCCTGTCCACTTAAAGAGGGGACTGACAGAGCAGCTTTGGTGAGCACCTGGCACCCATGATAGATGTTCCAGTTCCTTGACTTTGTGACCCTTTGTTCTACTCACTCCAATATGATCCTGTCTCTCCTCTACTGGTGAGCCCAGAACTGGACACAGTACTGCAAGTGTGATCTCACCAGTGCTAAGGAGAGGGGAAGGATCATCTTCTTGGACCTGCTGGCAATACTCTTCCTAATAGAGCTCAGGATGCTGATAAGTGTAAAGTAATTTAAATTTACAATTGTTACATTTTTGCTTCTGTTACAGAAAAGATAAAATGTACTTTGGAGTTTATGTTTGGAAATACAAAGTAATAAGTTAATTTAAGTACTCTTCCCTTTTAGAGAGTTGGTAATCAGTATTCCCAATGTATATTGTATATGTAATTGGTTTAACCTATTCTTATATTTTTTTCATTAACCTTGTTCTCATAAAGAACTCATCTATCACATAGAGAAAATAAAATTATTTCCTGCAGAAAATGGGAAAAGTGTTACTAATAGAGATGCCAACAGGGTTTTTATCAATTAAAGAATGATGGGGAGAAGAGGAAGAAACTAGATGGAGTAAAAAGTTGAGTAAAATATAGCTTATTCCAAGGGTTGGCAACACCCACTGTGTGTGAAGTCAGGAAAGATGCCAAAGAAAAAGAACAAAAACAAAAATGAAGAGTAAGAGGAGTAAAAAATGAGGAAAAGATGGGATCGGTGGAGCAGAGCAAATATTTTCAGTTCTAAGATAAACATATATTTAGTATACTAAAGGCTGCTACAGGGGGAAATAATTACATATAAAATTTTATATAGTAAGTTTTTGTTGAAGAATTTGGAAATACCCTGATTAAAGAAGAGCAAGAGGAGGATTTGAGGAAAGCATTAAACTTGGCAGGGTTTGAAAACAAAATAAGAAATGGAAGGAAAAACTGCTGCTTTTATTAAAAGTGGTAGTGTTAAAATGTCTTCGTGTACCACAGGAAGTGAATTTGATATCTGTAATTTTTCCAGAACTCTTGAGTGTGCTAGAACTTGAGTAAGATGACAAAGAAGATTCATGTATGTAGACAACAAGTTTATTTCTCTGAATACTTTTAAAAATAGAGGTCTTAAATTTTATGCCTGGAGAAGAGCAAAAAGTAGTTTAATGCCACGCAAAAAGCAGTTAAATGAATTAGCTCTGAAGGGAAGAGAGGAGAAAGAAGGAGGAATCAAGGTCACAGCATAATTAAAAATGGAATATTATGACTTAGATACCAAAAAAATTCATGTATGCAGTGTTGCAGATTGTCACCGCAGCACTCTCTATTACTTCTGATGCTGTGAACTTATTATCATCCAAATGTGCAATTAATGTCCTTTGACGGGCACTTTGTCGACAGACGAGGAAGAGCCCAGTAACATTCACTGCCCTGAAGGCCAAGCACCTCCTTTGCTTGTGCCATGTCTTGGAAGCAGAACTGGAAGGCACTCTTGATCACTCATTGTACACAATTCAGTAGCACACAGCAAATTCAGAAGTTCTTGTTCGACTGTATTTCCAGTACTTAAAGGGATTCACTGTCTCTTAAAGGTAGCCACAAAAATCAATCACCATTGGAAGAACTCCTTGCAATTTTTAAATATTCAATGCTTTCCTTCATAAAACAATCATGATATATGAACCTATCCTTCAAAAACAGTAAGCTGAAGACTGGTTAGTCATGGTGGTTTCTTAGTGAGTCTTCAAACTGTATCAGTCAAGGGAAGTGCAGTGTGAGAACCAATAATACTAATCAGCTGCTTCAAGTGTGAAGGGTAAGTAGCTGTAAATTGTTGTTACTCCATGTATTTGCTTTTCAAATTAATCTCTTTTGTCCTTTACCTGCTGCTACGATTTGAGCTGCAGAAAGAAACAACCAGAAGAATATTTTTCTCCAACTCCTAAGAAAATAAATACCTGCAATACATGTTTAAATGGAAAAGCCAGGATGCATTCAGCTGCTTTTTTATCTAGACATAGATGTTGATCATGGACGTTTCTCTTGGTGTAATCAGATATATCTGGTGTATGTGAATGGCCCAAAAAAATGTAAGGCACTGGGGATGAGTGCTACTGATGATAGCATGATTCTATACATCTATTACTGTCAGTATCTACTGTTAGTTAAGTAATGCATTTATTCACAGTAGAGTTTTTATTCAGTGCATCTATCAGTACTTAGTATGCATTCACATGTCACATGTTTTTTGTATTTTTCTGAATAATATTCTGTAGCTCTTGGTGAATAAGTCTGGCCACCACCATGGACTCCAAATACTGTGTTGCTCCACTTTTGTCACCACGTTCTCAGAATAGAACTGCAAAAAAAAGTGCATTTGCACAAACTAAATTTAGCCTAGAAAAGCTAATTTTTCCTCTCCTCTCTCCTTTTTTTTGTTTCCATTGACTATAAAGGAGAGAGACTGGCAGCCTCTTCTGAGGGACTCAGATCCAAATCCTCCATGAGGAAGAAAAATTCTTAAGGAAAGCTAAAGAAGATTAATCTTTCTGAATATCTACCAGAGGGTTTTTTTCTGTTGGTGTTTCTGGATTGGTCACATTGCTGAATTTTGTGATATGCAGGTTCTTTACCCCAAAAACATCCAGAATCACAAGATCACAGAATGTTCACATTGGAAAGGACCTCTGGAGGTCATCTAGTCCAATTTGTTTCTCTGACTATGTCCAGTTAGAGCAGCTTTCTCAGAAAATCAGAGGTCTAGGTAGTTTTGCTGCAATTTTTTTTTTTTTCATTTGTATTTGGATTTATTTCAGGATTTTCTGCTTCTACATGCTAAACAATTCCAAGTCTCTTACCCTCTCCTCGTGTAAGAGATGCTCCAATCCCTTAATGATCTGCTTCTGACACCATTTCTCACTAATAGTTTCCTTCACAGCACATCTGCATCTGGAAAATTAAGACAAATACCACAAAAGAGGCAGCATCTGTGTACTTGTGGTTGAGAGACAGATTGTCTCCTGCTAGGCTATAGGAGAGACATTATAAAACTTTAAGGGCTCTGTCATAAATGATGTTAAAACCATCAAAGAGCTTTCTGAGAATCCTCTCTGGAATTGGACTAGACTCATCTCAGATCTCTCCTGATACTTTGCTCCATATATCAGTTCCCTCAGCAGTGAGATCTGTGAGTCATCCCTAACAGCATTAATATCTTCAGTATTGATGTATACATTAGTTTTTGATTCTTTATTGGTACTGGAATCAATTGCTAGGTTGATTGCAGATATGTTCATCAATCACTGATGATTTCTTGGCTGTTTTATCCAGGTTCTGTAATATTTTCAAGACAGTGACCTGTTCTTAATTGGCCTCTGGAGGAAGATAGTTTACTCCACCGGCTGCAGAAGGAGTTTAGGGAGTCTGACTGCTTAATGTAGTTAGGAAGAATGAGTATTCCTGTGTCGGCATCTCTAACCAATGTAGCCATCTGCTACAGAAAGAATGATGTTCATTTGTATCTACATGAATGCTCAAGAAGTGCAGAAAGAACAGGGGCTTCTCAGAGCTGTTCTCATTTAGAGAGAAATCTCTCTTAAATCATCAAGAAGTGAGAAAGTCTCTCCATATTTTGCTGAAATAATGTGTTTGAACAAGACTGGGCTCTTTGGAAGTTAGAAGACTCTGACTTTCCAAGAAATACGAAATATGAAGCAGTACCATAAACACGACTCAACCACGAGTAATACTCATTCATGCCACTAAAAGCACTTTCAGTGTCATTAGATCATTAAAGCTTAGCTAGTGAATGAGCAGAACTGTAAGGTCACCATCTACAAGGTTAGGGAAGTAGAGATCAGCAGCTCCCTTAAGGCACGGTCAGCTGCAGACGTGTACAAAACCCATATTGCATTTGGGCAGGTCTGAGCAGAACCTGGATTTCCAGCTCTGTTAAGAGTGTAAAATTTGGGCTTGTTTTTCCTGTGTCCCCTACCCTTTAGGACTCCTTGCATTCAAAGCTGGCTAAAGCCAGTCACCAGCAGTGACTTTAAAGGGCAAGGACAAGGACAAAGAGAGTATATTGTAACTGCTGTGCTTTGAAATACCTGCATGGTGTTGGTAGAGGTCTGTGCTGCTGGGATAGACAGCTTTTGATACCTAAACAAGCTTAACTCTGCCTTGGTCAGCAATCATTTAAGCACTGTTAACACAATGATTAGTATCAACATCAGCAGCATGAGGAAAAATTACCTAGTCTTCCCAAACATGGAAATCTGTGTTAACTTTGGTTTAGTTTGAAAGAGGATTAGTGTTTATTTATCTCTTCTTCTTCAATAAAGTCATTATTTAACAATCTCCCACTTGCAATGAGGTCTCATTTAGCCTGAAACATAGGGTTCAAAATTACAGAAAAAAAATATAATTCTAACTTCTGTTACTATTTCCTTTGATAGGTGTGGACTGTTATTACAGCTCTCTGTTTTATTGTTCTCATTTTTTTAATATTAGTTATGCAGCAGTATTCCATCAGTAGACCTACAGAAATTATCCTCCCAACTGAGAGACTGTTTCTGTCTGTAATTTACAATATATGGCACAGTGTGATGTGTGCTATTTTGGAATACTGTAACATTTTCTTTTACCATAATTGCCAGGATCAGTACAACGCAGAATAGGATTCATCTTTTAAGAGTGGAGCTGCATTTGAACATATAGTTAAATAATTTCCTCTGTAATCCTCAGGGCTTCTTTCCTGCATTACTGCTTTCAAAACATTTGTCTCCAACTTGGTGTATAAGATTACCAATTACTTTTATCTATTGAATCTCATTTATTCTAATTCTGTCCATCTCTAACCTTGCCAGATCATTTTGCAATTTTAATTCTTGCAGCTGCATATTTGAGAAGTAGGATTTTTAAACATTTTCTAGGCTACTGTGCTGTGGCACATGTCCAGTTGCATTAGTATAATAGGAAATCTTGTAATTCCCTTGTTGCAGAAGGAACCAGATGAGCAGACCTTGTAAGACAATATTTCATTCTGACTAATGTGATTTTTGTTTTATTATTTGGAGGTACAGTTAAATATTATTTCAACGTAGTAAAACATATTGATAGCTCAAGCCCTCTATGTTTTGGAAGAATTTGAAACTTATATTTCATATATGAAAGAGACTCAGCCCTCAGACCTTCTCAGGTAATAAATGTCATCCTTATGATTCTCAAAAGACAAGAAAAACATAAGTTCAGTGCTTCTTTAATACCAGGAACAGGCATTATCAACACTCTAGAAGGCAAGTTGTTCTTTTTGCATATTACCACGTTTCTTGAATGCTCTGAAAAAGAGAAAGAAGCGAATACAGAGCATGATTGTGAGAGACAATGTAGCTCAGTGCAGAAAATCTGCCATGCAGGAAGGTTTTCCCATATTTATTCCATCCGTGAAGGGCGTGTAATTGTCCTGGCCTTCGTTTGTCAGTTGGCAACAGTTGGCGAAACCTCGCTTAGCAGATGTGTTCAAGATCATAAGTCATTGTAAGTCACCTTAAAACTTCTTTTCATTTTACCCAGATTGCAGGAAACAGAGAGTCGTTGCTTCACTGAAGAAATTACCTTGCTGTTTGGATTTTCCTCATAAGCCTCAGAGGCTGTGCACCCCGATAAATAATAGATGATGTTGTACAGACAGGATCTGAGTCCCCAGCGCTTTGGCCTTTTCGAGGCAGTAAGGAAGCACAGAGTAGATGCTTCTCTTAGTGGCACTGTCAGCACCTCTTGTGATGGAGAGAGTTTGTTTGCTGCTGGGCCTTTGGCACATGCATTATACAACATGCAGAAGTTCTGGAAAAATTAGGAAAGGAGCAACCAGCTTGCTGTTAAATATTGTTCTTTAAATAAGCAAATCAAATGTTTCAGCAGTGCATCTCAGCTGAAAACAATCCAGTCTTGTCTTATTAGATTGCAAACCAGGCTAGAAAGTAAAGATGCCTGGATGATTAGGGCCAGAAGTGTTGACTCCATTCTTTCTTCCTTTTGATTACCAAGTACTTCAGAAATGCACTGGAATGAAGGCAAAACTCATCTCCAAGGATTGCTGTGTTCTTCTTCCATTTCTAAAACCTTACTGAGCGCCTCTTACGAAACTCAGCGATGCCCTGAATTTATTAAGTTCATGAATGGGTTGGAAAATTCAGTGAAGTGGAAGTGTTCATAGTGTCCAATTGACACTGTTTGGAATGTCTGATTGAACTCATCTGTGTTACTAATCACTTTCCTAATGGGGGGAAAAAATCATCATGTACCTGCAAATTGGTGAGGCTGTTCCACAGCCAATTAGCCAAAGATCTCTCCACAGTATTGTGACCTTCAGTTTCTGTGATTTCTTGCTGATTTTACTTATAAATGGTGTCACCTTTAAAGGACACCAACCTTACATGTGTCAGCCAGTTTGGTAGGTTGCACTTCTAATGCTTTTCTCTCTATATTAGCATTACCTGTGGAAGTAGATGCAGTTTGAGCACTTCTATCCCAGTCTTGAAGTATGTCATGGCTTTAGACTGATCAGGAGTTCATTTGTCTTTCTGACCTTTGGACTCAGTTGAAGTCATGACCAATTAGTAATTAGGGAAAAAAGTGATAGTTTCACGGACACAATGCTATGGAGAGGTAAAAGTGGCGTCCACTGAGAGGCAGAAGTGGCTTCACCATGTGCAGAAGTAGAAATAGAAAGCATGGGATTAGTAAATATCCACACTGATACCCTTGTATACTTGTATGAAAGCAGTCAAATTGCTTGACTGGAAATGAAAGAGGAAGGAAACATTTTCTTTCCACATGCAAACAACTGAGAAGTTTTAAAATCTTAGGAGTTTAGACACAGTGCAAGTACTAGATATATGTTAGGCATCAGTAGAATAACTGTGTATTAACTGGGCATGCTGTTAATACAGCAACAGACTAATGAGTCTTTTAAAGGAAATGTGACTGTTTTAAAAAAAAATATGAAGGCTTAGGAGACACAGAAGAATAATGATAGTTTGGTTTCTTCCATTTACTCCTGTTCTGTCTCTTTTTTTCTTTCTCTGGTGGTGGTGGTTGATGCACAGCTGTAAGTTAGTGGTGTAGATCATCCTATAGGGATCTTGGTATTATGAATTCATGAGGAGCAAAGAAAAAGGCCTTCTCGAGTCTATCCAAGTATATCCAGGAACACAACATAAATCCCTTGAAATCTATTTCAGATTTGATGATGGTACTGCATTCAGAAAGTTGGAATCTGAAAATCAGAGGGATTGTTTCAGTTTTATAAGTATTAAATTTCCGGGAGTTGAGCGTGACCTGTAGGGTATCAGAAATCTTTCTGGTTCCAACTAATGGTTACATTATTCCCATGACAGAGGGAACAGCTCTAACATAAGGATGAAAATTTTGTTGAGTGAATCCCAGGATGGCAGCATGTGTCAAGTTAGCATTGTCAAAACATTGGCAAATTACTCTGGAGGATTTTGGGATTTTGTTGTTTGTTTTTTTTCCCCCATTCTTCAAATAAATGACTCAAAATACTAGGAAGATGTGGTCATTTTAGGTAAAGTAACATTAGAGATGTTGCTGTGTGGCTATGTCTGACAGGTCCAACTGCCTTTTCCTCACAGTGTGAAATGAGGATGATTTTTCCATTTCTGGAAATTTTCCTTTTCCATGTTTTTTTTCCTTTCTGCGAATTTCTAAGTTTCTTTTCTCTCTTCAATATAATTCCTCTTGCAAGATTTCCGTATGAAAACACAGGATCTTTTTTTTTCCTTTTTTTTCCTGCAAAAACTAAAGTACAGCTTTTTGTGATTGTGAACAAGGAGACTAGTTTACTGCACTGGTTGTCAGTCTCAACAATTGCTAATTAATACTGCTGAAATACATGGCTATCTTTTACTCATAATTACCAAAACTATGCAAATTATCAAGGTTGCTTTTTTCTGTGTCAGAAAACATTCTGAAAGAAAATCTTTTCCACAGGAGAAGAGAATGACAGGTAAAATAAATGAAGTGTGTCTGCTTAGGAACGAGTGTTTTATGCATAATTATTTCATGCCTTGCAAATTAACTACATTATATGTGCCTGGGAATTACAGAAAACTGAAATAATGTACCTAGGGCATATTGGAATTTACTATGCAATTATATTTCTTGTTGTGTTTTGTATTTTTTAAAGAGCTTGCAACATAAGAATACAGAAAAGAGATGTCAATACTGGTATTCTTTGTTACTGTTTTGGCATATGTGTATTTCCCAGGAGTCAAATGCATATTCTGTTTATTTACCCTTTCTCTAGCATCTCTGTATCATGCAAAATATAGGGATGCAAACTATGGGTAGGGTAATGATTCAGGAATGTAGGTTAAAATCTGCAGGAAGAGGCCAGAAAGGTCTGTGTGGCTTCTAACAAAGTGAAATGGAAAAAAGGAAAGAGTTTCCAAAGAAAGTTCTGAAAGAGCAGGCAGAGGTAGGGGAGGGGGTAGGAAACCATGCAAGTAAAGTGAGGACAGAGCTTGTAGAGTCTGTAAGGGTAAAACTTTCTTTTCTGTGCCCAGCACAGAAAATGCTGTGTGCTGTCTAGTTGCTGTTGTAACACAACTAATAAACAGTTTGTGGTGAGCTAGAAATATCGGCATTGCCACTTGAAATAGCAAGTCAAAGAGTAAAATACTATGTAAAAAGATGTACTGCGTTATTTTTTAATAATTTCTGCTTAAGGGAAAGCAAAAACCACCCCTTTCATATTATGAGATGCTGAACAATGAATAGACATTTCAGTATATAGGAAATCTAGTCTGTTTACTAGTGTGTACCAAACTCCAAATTCATGCAGAATGTCCCCATGAGTGTTCTACTTTTTGTTTTCATCTGCTAATTAAATAAAAGAGACCATTTTGTATTTTACTTTACAGAACTTTATTTGAACTACTATGGTGGAGCCTCAAGTTGGCTTGAACTTTGTAGTGAAATTGTCCTCTTTTGGGGCAATTCTCTATTCAAATAAGAGCAATTAAAAAGCTTACAGAAAGCTTTGGAAACTCATGTGCTTTAAAAAGAGAAAAATAACCTGGATGAGGTAGGTCATTAAATAAGTAGAAATAAGATATACTGAAAGAGTTTGAGTAGACCATTGTAAATGAATCCCCTTCTCGCCCAGTAGCTCCTTGCAGAACATGTCTTCTTAAAATTTTTCTACCCAGTTGGTAGCTTTCAGTAGCTTCTGTTTGGCCTCCATGGGCTTCTTTGCTTCATCAGCCAGACCTGGCAAGACTTTACTCTATGCTGTGCTCAAGACTCTTCTCCACTCAGTCACAATGCCTGGATATCGGGAGCTGGATAGAAATCCTGACTTCTCCAGTGTCGCTGATGTTTCCTTTGTTGTCTAAGGCAGCCAGTCATCCTCTCCCAGAGGGCTCTCTCTGCCCCAGGGTGCAGGAACCAGGACTAGACAGACAGCCACCCTTTCTGTCATCCAGCTTTGTCCTTTTAGCAAAATATATCTAACACAGAAAGCGGAAACAAACCAGTTCTGGCATCCATCACAGCTATCGCTCTCATGAAGAGGAACCGGTGTCTTTCTAAACAGATACTAACAGATACAGAAATGCAGCTTGAAAATAAGATTCTAAGAAGTCTCTAAGTGCTGGCCTTGTCTAAGCAATAGCAGTAAAATTTGGTTTGCTCTCACATCTGCGTAGACAGGAAAACCTACAGATGGGCAGATTTGAAAGTGATGGCACAGATAATTCATTGTCTTCAGACTTAGCACTTGAAAAAATGCTTCTGACAAATGGCTTTGGTGCAAAGGAGTATTATGTTGGTGCTATTTGCAGCATTTATTGCAAAGGTTCTGTGTTGGTATTTCCATTACAAAACAACCCTTATGTTCTTTCAGTAAAAATTCACTCCAGACTGAAACATGGAACATCTGATCTCATCTCTTGACCAGTGGCTGTTTTTACCAGTTTTACAGAAAAATTGACTCAGCTGAGGTTTTTTATATTGTACAAAGGTTAAAAAGGTTTGGAGGGGAGGAATTGAGGGAGGGGAGCAGTAGGAATGTAGTTGATGGAAACAGTTTGTATTTCAATTGTAGGATTGAAATGGTGTGCTATTGGCATCGTCTGTATGCCAGTTGTGCTCTAGTGCAATTCATTGCTGCTCTTCTGAGTGCATGAAATTCTACTTGCTGCCCCATCTGTAGGAAAGTATTTCAACAGATAGATAAATCTTTGTCACAAGGCAGAAACAATTGAAAATTGTAACAAAGTAAAATACTATGTAAGATGATGCACTGCATTATTTTTTAAGTAGTTTCTGATTAAGGAGAAGCAAAAATCACTACTTTCAAATTCTGTAGTGCTGAGAGGTTTTGTGTTGTTTTGGGGGTTTGGTGTTGGTTTTGTTGTTGTTTTATTGTTTGTTCGTTTGTTTTGTTTGTTTGGGTTTTTTCTATTTTCTATGCTGTTGCCAAATTTTACAAATGGGTGTGGTGGTAACCAAACCATTTGAAAGCACTGAGTCACTTTGAAAATAATTTTTTTTTGAAAGGTCAGTAATGTGAAATAAACTACCATTCTTAGGTCTGCTCAGTTTGCATCTGACTAGAACTGAAAAACTGAGAAAGGAATTCTTAGTCCCCCTTTACTTCCTCAAAGATAGCAACAGCTTCACTGTTGTGAGTTTTGGCTGGTAAAGCCCCAGTCATCAGCTTTGCCTGCTACTTGGGGTGGTAAATGCTTGCTTTATGTACTTTTTGTTTTCCTGAGCTTGTTTTTCTTGGTTGTTATGTCAGCATATTGGTATACACACAGCTTTCCATTTTGCGGCTTCTGTTTTGCTTGCTTGTTTGCTTTAATGTCGCTCCTACTTTCACCATTATATGCATTTTATATTTTATACTACGTAGTTACTTTTTTTTTCCTGTTGTGACCAGCCAGCCAGTGTCTCAGTTACGCTTGGAATGTGTCCATTTCACAATCTCAGTCACTTTGATGTGCCTTGAAGTAGTTCATGGCATGACTGTATGTTAGGTCTGCTTAAGCTGTCACCTTTCAGTCGTCAGAGCCTGCAGAGAGGAAGCTGAGCTTTGGCTGGCCTGCCCTGAAATAATCAGTAAACTCAGCAGAAAATTTCTGGTGGAAAAAAAGAAAAAAAAATTAGTGGGAGCCTTCGAAGAAAACAAATTCAAGTGACATTTTTGCTGAATCTTCACTATAGCTGCTTATTTCGGTATAACTCTTCCTGGATTGACTTGAACAGCAATGGGGCAGAAATGTCTAGGTTTAGTAGCAAAAGAGCCACAGTAAAACTTTGTTGTTGTTGTTATTTATTATTGGAAGACATATAGATAGACAAAACTAAGAGCCTTTGGGGACTTTAGAAAGAGGTGAGTGAGAACAGCATTAGGGACTTGAACATCTTGGTTCACTCATAATGCAAGCAGAACTCCCCTGACAAATACCATAGTCCAAATTTACTCTTGATTTTCAGAAGCTTACTACAAAAGCGGAGTCACTGAAGTTTCAAAGACTGTCAGGTCAGAGATTTGAATCTGGAGGTATACAGCTAAACTCTCTGAGTTACAGAGGCATTTTAATTGTTTGCTTAGGAGAAAAACAGTGTTTACTTACTTATGATATTAGTATTTCTATGCTGTGGAAAGTCTTGGTTAATATATGCTTAATATGATTAAAATATGTTTCAGATTCCTGAAACAGCTTTACCGCAGAGAAATAGAATGTTTGGGAATGTTTTGGCTGGTTTTCAGTAGAATTTGGGGGTTAATATAAATAGAGGTTTTAAAATGTTTTCAATTTTAAAGCATTAACTAATGTGACATTTTGAATGTGAGTGAACCTACATGTTCCTTTTCCCTCATTGGTTTCACACCAATGAAATTTTATAGAAAGGATTTTATGATAGAAGATCATATTTCTAGTCATAATCAAAAAAGCAAGGCCACTTATACTTAATTACTTCAAATCGTTAAATGTACTATATATATGTGTAGAAGTGGAATTTTCAACCTATTCATAGTAAGAAATACTCTGTTACAGAATTCAGGGAATTTGATGTTCCAGTTCAACATGAGCAGTAGTGGACATGAGAAAAATCTGTAGGCAAACTATGCAATGGTAGACACAGGATTCTCAACATTTGCCAATACATGACAAAGAAGCTGGGTGTAGGAAGGATTTATTTTAGGCACTGAACAAAGCTGTGAGGGAACAGATATCATAGTCAGTGTTGGGTTTTTTAGAAGGTCAAAGGTAAATCAAGTCACTTAGTTTATAGGTTTATATATGTTACAAGCCACTCAGTACACCGCTCAAAAACTTGCTAAACTCTCAGACTTTATTCCACAGAGAAAACAAACTACTGTGAATAGACAACTGTCTCCATATCCCCCTATCCTAGGGCCTGATTTCACCAGTATACTTCATCGAGCCCCTTGTCCAACATGCAGGGCTTTTTAAATGTTCTGTGTCCTACTTTAACATGGATTTTTTCTCTTTCAGCTCTGAGGGACAACAGAATTGAGCTGGTCCGAGCTTCGTGGCATGAGCTGAGCATCAGTGTCAGCGACGTGTCCCTGTCAGATGAAGGGCAGTACACCTGCTCTTTGTTCACTATGCCTGTCAAAACTTCCAAGGCTTTTCTTACCGTTCTCGGTGAGTATAAAGAAGCAAGTGTTAAACTCCTCAGGCTTTGGCAAATTATGATGAGGATGAACTTCTCTAAAGCTTGGCGGAAGATAAATGTAAATGTCTGATCTGGTTTCCCTGATGTTTATTGTTTTATATTGCTGTGCTGAAAAATAACATGCCTCTTGCTGTTTGCCCTGGCGGCAGGATAATGAATTAGGGAGCACACAAACACTAAGGTGTGAGTGCTCCATAAAATGGACATCATAACCTCCACATCCTGAGCACCAGAAGTGCAAAGAAGGTGCATGTGTTCATCTCCTAACAATGTATTGTACAGGGCAAAGAGGAGAAAATCAGAAAGCATGAAATCAAAACGGGCTTTAGAGCTTTATCATTTCTCCTTAGCTGTGCATTTTCTTGGCTCATTCTGCTGTCTTTTTTTTTTTTTTTTGGTCTATAAAGTGCAAATTTTCACTGGGTTTGCCGCTTCTTTTGTGCTTTATCCTCTTAAGTGCTCTGCTGTTTTCCCCAAAGGTTATAGATACACATAGAAAAGCAATAGATTTCGAGAGATGCCCAGGAAATAAAGGTTCTGCTCCAAGCTTTATATGAGTCTATGAATGTCAGTAGCCCAATCAGCCAAAATTGCTGTAGTTCATTGCAACACACCTGCGTACCTAAGAGGTTATATGATTTTAGAGATTGATTTTTATTCTTTTCTCCCTTTTTTTTTTTCTGTCCCTGAACATGACTCTTTCTTTCTTTTTGTTTTATTTTTATACAGAGATAGGCAGACAGCTGAATTTAATAGGACTAATGTAAGGTGTTCTCTGTGCCAGTAATATTCACATTAATCCAGCCAGGGAATTGGTTTTGTGCTTAGGATATGAAATAGGTCTCCCTTTCAGTCCCTATGAGACTATTTTACAAGAATCTTCACAAGTTTGCCATTAAGGACGAAAAGTACCCACTCAAAGCAGAATATTCTGGAATAGCAACTGCCTGTGCTTAATCTTCCTTTCTGTAGAGAGGCATTTCATGATCTAAACAACTGATGAATACACCAGCTCAACATGTTAAATGGCAGAAAGACATAGAAAGGTGTTACAAAGACAAAAAAAAGCCCATCTACCCAGTGTTTATTAACAAAAGTAACTTGATCTTTCACAATCCTGTCAGTTTTATCTTCATTTTAGGGGAGGGTTTCATGGAGTTTTACTACATCAGCTACTCACCTTCCAGGAAAGAAAGCTGCAGCATTTAAGATTCCTGTCTTTTTCATTTTGTATTTGTAATTGTCAAAATAACATTCTAAACTCTTTGGAAATTTTCTGTTGTAGAAGGGGAACTTTTTCACTGAAATGTGTTACATCTTTTAATCAGATAAACTATCCTTTTATGTACTAATAATGTCTTTATTGACTGCTCTGTTATTGATTAGAAGATATAAGTGCCAAGGTATTATAGCAGACACCATTTCCTGTCCTGAAAGAGAGGAATAGATTTATTACAGAAATGTGCTATGCAAGAGGTACTGCTGCTTTCTTTTTATATACATAATCTGTCATCTTGGTAAAGAGATGTAGAAAACCCAAATTATGAAATACAGGGCATAGGACCAATTACTGTGACTGATCCCTTTATGCAGCCACAAATATGAATGCCTCATAGCACTGTAGATGCAAGTCACAACCGACATTTTTTGAGATTTTAAAATTGCAGTCATGGGTATTATTTTGAAATAACTTATTTTGTGTTTTCATAAGTTAATTGGATTTATACAGGTAGTGATCAAAACTTTCCCAATTCTCTTCATATTTTTTTTTTAAAAATCATTCGTGGTTCATTGAAAAAACACAAATCATATAACCTCTTCCAAAGGACTTGGATTCATCTGAAAAACTCTCCATAGCCAAAGGAGCTCTGATTGTACCTCTTGATGTTTTGGGTTTGTGTTCTCTGAAGATAAAGTGACACCTGAATTTATTTTTATCCTCCCTTCTCCCTGGATTTTGTATTAAAGTCTTCATTATTCAGGTTTAAACATCTGTTCTGAACTTAGGTCAGCTCAGCTTTTTGTTGCCAGTTATGTTTCATTCTCACAGCTGTGCTTCTAATGTGCTTTGTCATCCTGCTTGCTGTGCAGAGTGGTTTAAACATTTTAACAAGTCAGACTAGACCTGCATGCAGAATATACATAGATGAGGTATTTATTAAAATGTAATCTGTTTCTCTTAGAAAACCAGGTTAATTTCTGTTTTCTTTCTTTATTTAGAATCGACTACTGATCAGATTGATAGTTGATTTACAATAGGAAAAAGGCTTCACTGACAAGGCATGAGGAATTAATGATCCCGTTTCCAGGGTTTAGAGCATGTGAAGAAGTGAACTTTAGGCTGGTCATGTACTCAGGACAGTAGCTGACTCTATCAGAGACATTTTGCTTGTTTGCTTGTTAGGTGTTCCTGAGAAGCCACAAATTACTGGATTTACCTCACCAGTTATGGAGGGAGAGAGGATGCAGCTCACTTGCAAGACATCTGGTAGTAAACCAGCAGCTGATATCAGATGGTTCAAGAACGACAAAGAAGTTAAAGGTATTTAAAAGCACTTTGGTGTAATTTGGTCCAACTGCCAAAACTATGTATCCTTTAGAATAACGTTTTTTAATTTTTGTTTGTAAAATTTCTCATAATTGAGTCATGAAATGAATAGGGGATAGTACAAAGACAAGGTAATTGCTTGTAAATGGTCATATAACCCTCTTTTTATTGTTTCTTCAAATGGTAAAAACTGATGTTTTGAATTGCTCAGAACTCTGTTCAGCATAACAAACTCGAATGTGAGGCTCAATGGAAAAATGTTTTGTGGATTATTGTTATCACAGTCATACCACCCATCCTTGATGCTTTACCTTTCCATTTCTTTTTGCCATTCTAATGTGAAGTGTATCTGATGCAGTCAGTTGCCAGATTGATGTTATTTGTTTATTGCACCCCTCAAAATAAAGTGGCCAGGTGAGGCAGGACCATCTGGGGGAGACAGGAGATGGCACTTGCCACAGCGGAGCCACGGAGCCTGCTCTGGAGAGGAAAAGTCCGGATGTAGCAATTGAGGGAGTCTCATCTGGGAAACTGGGAATTTACAGCCGAGGCGAGGATGGTGCTGGTTGTGGTGAGAAGGTGGACTTTAAAGGGGATCAGGAAAACTGCACAGGGGGAGTTGGACAAAGTCTGCTGTAACTGAAAAGTCAGTAGTGGCTAAAACCAAAGCTGACAGCAAGGATTTGCCTTTGAGGATGCAGCAAGCTAGGAAAGAGCTGCATATAAAATCTATTCATTTTTTTTTCTTGCTTCTCTTTCCCTTTGTACATTCTTTGCTTAGAACTTAGTTTTCTAGTCCACATTCTTATCAGTGCTGGGATAGTTTTAAATCCTTATTGGTGAATGTGTGAGTAAAGAGAGCTTCCTGCAGCAGAAGGCTTAGTCATATCCATAAGCCAATTGAGGTACCAATTATAATGTAGATTAATAAAAAGGATAAGGTACTGACATTTATTCATGACACCTCTATTCATTCTGCTGTAAGACCAGATCAATCGATGATTCAAAATCCACCTTTTCTCTGTAGCTTTAAAAAAAACCCCAAACCAACCAAACAAACACCACAAAACCCCCAAACCAACACTATTATCTGCTTTGCCTCATGTTTGTCTAATATTTTGGATTCTGTTAGCTCAATAAACTGCCTCAAGAAAAGTTACAGCATTAATTACAGAATCCATTTATCTTCCTTTACTGTTCTCTACCACAGTTCAATGTGCAAAACCAGAGCTGGGATATAAAATTGGTAAATAAAGGAGATTACAGTGGATTGTATAAGGAATCCAGTCCATTCGAGAAGTGCCTTTATATTTCCAACAAAAATGAGAATAGTGTTGAAAGAAACAAGAATTTTAGACTGGGATAATTTGAAATGTGTTTGAAAACTTGTAACAAGGATAGAAAATGAGGAAATGGAGAACAGTTCTTTTGTCAGTTTGAGGAAGTTGATGAAAGAAATGCAGCACCTAATCAAATGTAGTTAAAAAGAAGAATTTAACAGCACAGCAGATGCACGTGGCACAATATAGATTCATCCAGAAAAGATGGCAGGATGACTATATACATTCAAGGCATGTAGGGATTAGAAATGACTCCAAGCAATGTCAGTATTTTAAGAGAAACACTGATACAGTCAACCTTACAACAAGGCAACACATTTGAAAAGATGTTATTTCAAAAATTATAATTTAAGATCTGGTGTAATAATTTTGCTTTTCTTTCAGCTGACATGTAATTGAAGCCAGCAAGCAATTGACTCTTTAACTATGTTGCTCTTCTCAAGAGTTCCTAAAGAGAATTAAAAAAAAAAAAAAAAAAGAGTGGGGAAGGAACAAAAAAATGTATGAAAAAGTACAGTAAAGAGGGAAAAAAACCCCAAGAACCAGAAATCAGAGGAAAGTTCTGAGCAAATTCATTTCAGTTTAGTTTTCTAGGTCTTCTGAAGAGCACATTGCCATTTCACAAAGGTTAGAAATAAAATAACCTAACCGGTCTGCAGTGGCATCAGCAGAAGTTACATTAGCTTTGTGCAGTGTAAAAGGTGAAATGATAAATCTGAGAAAATAGATATGAAATTATATGCTAATGCAGCTGACATTAAAGGTTAGGAGTTCTTCTGTCTAGCACCAGTAAATCCAATTGTGTTACAGTGTATTATACGTGGTGCAAACGAATATAAATGATGCATCGAGATCAGAGTTGCACCAAAGGGGAAAAAGCCATTCTAAAATTGTAGCTCCACTGCTATTACTCAAAAAAGGAATCATCCTCTGGTAAAGGAATACTGCTTGATAAAGTAAGTGTTAGTGATGAGAGAGACTGAATGTGAAGCACTGGGTACCACACCTTTTCCTCTGGCGTTCTGTCACTCATATATGCACCAGCTTAACAAAGTGATCAGCAATGTTTGCTTCTGGAGCCATTTCTGGAAGATTATTAAAAGGAAAAATAGTGGAGAAGATAAATGCGTATTTTTCATTTTGGAATTGCCTATTTTTTCAAGACAACTTTTTAAATGCTGTTTCAACAATATTATATAAAGAATTATTTTCAGTTTTAAGGAATATTTTCCATAGATTTTTTTGTTTCCTGGCAAAGTTAGGCTCTAAAAATAAATAAGTTTATTTTGTTACAACAGATTAAGATATTTTGAATTAGTTTATGTATTTTTGGTATACACAAAGAATTCAGAGAGGCACTGAACATTTTGTCTTGATAAACCTCTGAATCAAAGATGAATTCTTTTTTACATAAAAGAGCCATTTCATGTCAGAACTTGAGTTTAAATATAAACAGAAATTACATCTGCCATGTAAAACCAGAAATACTGTCTTTTTAAAAGATGAATGTTTCTGTGTGAATGTTACAGGTTTGTGCTTTTATAAATAGCTTGTAATGAACAATGGATGATGTTACCTTAGATGGACATTTCATCATTTCCATTTATTATTTTCACTATCAAACATCTATACTTATGAGATATAAACCCAGTATTAGTTAATAAAAGCATATCTGTGTGTGCACCTATCTGACAGTCATAGAAGCAGGACCATAACTGGCTCTCAGATTTTTCATATGGCCCAGGCTCTGTTCAAAGGTTAGATCAGGTGGCTAAAGACCTTCTCCTGTTCAGTTTGGAAAAATCTCCCAGGACAGAGATTCCACAGCCTGTCTGGGCGAGATATTTCAGCATTTTAAAGCCCTGCTTGTGGAGCATTTTCACTGTATGTAGATATTTCATGATACATAATCAGAATTTGCCTCAGTGTAAATTGTTTGTTGTGCTGCAACTTTTGCTATGCACCTCTGAGAGGGCTCTGGCTTTTCCTTTTCTTCTTTTTACCGTGCTCTAGGTAGGTTTTTTGATCTGGTTTTAGTCTTCTCTTCTCTTTCTCAGGCTAGTAAATCTCAACTACCTTAAGCTGTCCTTGTAGATTGTATGCTCTCTCCACTGGCCACCTCCGTGGGTTTTGGCTGAACCTACTCAGGCTTGTTGACATGCTTTTTTGTACCAGAAGGCCCAAAGCTGTGCCTGCTCCTCTAGATCCAGTCACATAAGTCCTAAATAGAGACGAATCACTTCCTTTGGCTTTCTGGCTGTGCTATTAATAATGCAAGACAGCAAAGGCACACTGTTCTCTAATGTTCAACCTGTCCTCAAGACCCCTAGTTCCTCCTCTATAAACCTGTTCCACTATCTTTCTTCTGGAGAAAGTGCTCTTGTAATGGATTTTTTTTTTTCAAACCTTTTTTCAAGGGAATGTTAGGAGAGAGCAAGAAAATAAACAAAACCATGGATTACAATTGACATATTTAAAAATCCTGGTAAAACCCCTGGGTAAATATTCTGAATGGTAACATACCCAGGACCTGATCTCCAGTGCTCTTGCATCCAGGTGGGCTTACATCAGAGCAGCACATACCACCATCCCACCTGCATTTTATAATGAAGAAACACGTAAGAAAACAGAGCTGATGAGGAGGACAGGCTAATTATTTCTCTTGATGAGGATGTCAACAATTTATATATGAACTCTTCCAAACCATAAATGCCTAGAGAAAGACTCCTAAACATCCATTTAGGAAGTTAACTGCCCGTGTTTTTCTAAAGGATTAAGAATTCACAGCCTCTCACTAAAATTAAAGTTGCTGTTGTTTTCAGGGGCCTTCTGTCCTCCATCTGAAGACAGCAAGCAAAGGGATGTGTACATTGCATATAAGCAGAAGGCTATCTCTATACGTGCTTATTAAATTTGGAAACCTAACTCTGGGAAGAAAAGCTCATGTGTTTGCTTTAAATATTTGTTGTTTGATTATAAGAATTTTGCTTTAGCCCTGTCAATACTTTTCTCATCTACTGGTCCCTAAACATTAGTAGTGACCATGGCAAAAATTGAAATATTTTAAAGTTTAGCAACAAACAGGCAGAAAAATGAAAGAAATAATTATTTCTTAGGGAGAAATGGAAATTGTGTAAGTACAAGGTGTCTTCATCTGTCTGGAGACAATGAAAAAGACTGCCTGGTATTTTTAATCTGAAAAGGTGTAGCTAAAGCCATTGAAGATTTGCTTTCTAAAATTGATATTTCAGGGAAATTTTATTCAGGTCATCTTCTTCTCTAGTGGGATTTAGTACAATTTGTAAAACTGAAACTCTCACTTTTTTTTTCAGGACACAGAGGATATATGCAATCTCAGTGTAATTTTATATATATGTTTAAGTATTTATATATGTCTTTTCAACTTTCATTGCAACAAATCAATATAACAAGCTTACCATTTTTCTGAAATAAGCTAAGATCAGTAAGTATTCTAAGTAGCTGGAAACCAAGAAAAACAATTCTAAAGTATGTTTAAGAAGATCTTGTGTTGCAGTTAATACATTAAAATATTTCAGCATGAATGCTCGGTCTTTTGGATCTTCAGTTCTAACATGTATGTCCTACAATGAAATGTTCTGAATTTGAACCTTAATTCTGAGCTGAGCTGATACTTCTTAAGCATAGCTGTAGGCTCCTTGCACTCTAGTCCCTGGGCTGAAAACTGTCAGATTTTTAACTGAATCTGCACAAAAGCAGTAGGTCAGTTTAGAATCAGATATAAAACAGTCAGTGTAAGCTCTCTGAAGTAATTTTATTTCTCGTCTTCTTGGGACTTGTCTGTGGATTCCAGTAAATACTATTGCATGCTCTATTTACAGTTGTTCATAACCACAGATGACTATACCTTGGTTTAGTTTTATTCATAAATTACCATAATTCTAACCAAGCAACAGAATAAGCAAGGAACAAAGTAAGCACAGGATTAATCTGACTACATGCACATGCCTTCAGTAATATTCTTACATTACGTTATTGTGAAAGATTGTAAGCATGAAAATTGGAAAATTTGATATTTAGTGGCTCTGTGAATATGTAAGACAATGAGAGTGGGAGGAGACCACATTTTTTTCTGATGACCTGCAGAGAACATTTATATCAAATAAACATTTAGGAGATAAATGTGAATGGAATTTCTGCTTCAATGCAGTATCATGGAACTAATTTTAAAATTTTCGTTTTTGATATGTCAATATGACAATGACAGAAAATGAGGAATAACTACAGTCTCATTACTTTTATATTAGAGAGATCAATGCAAATATGAAAGACGTGGGTTTTTTTCCACAGGCGTGGTAGGTAATTTAGCTGTCTAATGCTGGTACTGCTTTTCCTGAAAACGTTGGAGAGAAAACTGTTTGTTTGTTCTTTCTTTCAGATGTTAAATATTTAAAAGAAGAAGATGCAAACCGCAAAACATTCACAGTCAGCAGCACGCTGGATTTCTTAGCAGATCGCAATGATGATGGTGCAGTTGTAAGTTGCAGAGTAGATCATGAGTCCCTAAACTCTACACCTCAGATAGCAATGCAGGTTCTAGAAATACACTGTAAGTAATACACGTTATAAATGCTTGCTTTTATGGTTCTGTTTTGTTTCAGGGTTTCTGCAGGGGGAAATTCTCTGGTATTGTGCGGATAGATAACATCTTTCTTTTAGCCAGATTCTGTGGATTGTGTTTGGTTGGTTGGTTTGGGGATTTTCTTTTGTTTTTACAGGAGTTACTCTAAAAAGTTTAATGAAAGCTTTACCAGTGAAATCACTGTGGGACTAAGTTCTTGGTTTGCTTTGAGAAATACTAGAGAGAAAATGCATTTGTCGGTTTTGTTTATCATTGAAGCAATGTGAAAATGTTATTAAACATCAAGAACATCCTAGTGCCCAGTTTTCCTTGAAAGAATCTAGAAACTTGAAACAAGGGTATAGATAAGCAAAGTTTGCAGCAGATTGCCTCAATAATGTTGAATTCTGCCAATGAAACTCTGTAATGTTGTTAATAACACAAGTCCAGGAGGAAGGGCCCTTTTGAATTTATATTTGTGCTTGGTCTGCACAGGATGTTAGTCTAGATAATCCAAACTTCAGTTGTTTTGTATCTTTATATACTGGCTTTTTTTTTTTTTTTTCCCAAATAGCATTTCTGACATGATGTTTTCCACAGTGTATTGTTTCAAAGTTGAATGAACCTGCCTTTTTATCTATGTGCCCTACTCTGAAGTCATGTTGTCCTTCGAGTCACTGTTTCTTTTCACTTATAAACTGTGAGACCCTCAAGAGAACACCTTTTCACCATCAGTTGACATTTTCCTATGCACTTGCATGATATCCACCATTCTTCAGGGTACAGCTATGTGGATTTTCTGCACCTGTACATCTCACTACCAGCTGGCAAAACCAGACACCTGCAAAATAATGTCAGAACAGGGGAAGGGACAAGACCTTTCATGAATCTGTTTCTAGGGTAGGTGTAATCAAGCTGTTAGAAAGCAGACAGGGTTGTCCACAAAGCAGACAAGCATTCAGTAACTGCAACGAGTTCCCAAGATACCATGTCAAGGACTGCTGGCATATGTAACTTGTTTCCAAACAGGGATATTTCTATAAGCATTTTAAGGCTTGTACCACGTGTGAAATGCAGTAACAGCAAAAGCCCTCGATGCATGGAAGCCGACAATTTTACTAAAAATGCCATCTGCAAAAAAAGTCTGAAAATGAAGAATATGTGGATTAGCATGTGTGCTAAAATTTTAGCATACATGATGCCCATTTTACTGAGGGAGGTCAGAGCCTTTCTTCACCAAATGAGTATTAAACTCCTTCCTTAATGTGTTCAAATGCCTCTGTGCTTTACTTCCTTGAATTCTAACTTGCACAACCATCAGCCCCTGAACTTGCCCGTGCCTTCACTTCCAAATTCCTTGCTGCTCCTTCAGTGCCCTGCTCAAGGTGTTGGCACCACGGGAGATGAACCAAATTGAGTGGAACAGTAGATACAGAAATAGCACACAAGCTACACAAGGTTTAAACTTAGCTCCAGTGGCTGCAATGTAACGTGATTGATGGTAAAGGAAGGGTTCTGGTTTGCATGAGCATCATAAGGCAAAGAAGCCGTACATGAAGCTGCTTGAATGTTTGTTGTTTCCTTACAATTCACACCCTTGGTAGCAAGACACTTCCTTGCTAAATGGCTGTAAGGTGCATCTTCCTTTATGCCTGTTGCTTCATGCTTTGGACAAGACCCTTTTCTGTCTTCTCTGGGTTCACTGAAGTTCTCTAAAAAGGCCAAACTGCAATTTGAGTAATTAAAAGTACTCATGAGCTTCATATTACTGCCCACTCAGACTGCCAACTTATCAAAAGCCACAAATGCATAAGTGATTGTTCTCTATCATTCCTGCTTTCTCCATTAATTTTCCACCAAGCAATTTAATACTCTTCAGCACTTATGCAGAGTCATCATACATGGAAAAAGAAGTAAGAAATGTGCCAAAAGAAACTGAGTTTTAGAAGAGAGGGTGGAACTACCATTTAAAGCTATGGAGAAAGAAGTATTTTATTTGGTGACAAGGAGAGTAAGAACAGCCTGTTACTGTCCTTTTCTTTACCACCTACATCTCCATGGTTAACATACTCAGAAGTCTTAATGCTGGGCAAGTTTCAAAAGGAAGCTTTTTATAAAGAGAAGAAGATTCAGGGAACTGCTGATGTGCTTCATCAGAGGGCCTTGAATGAAAAAGAGGAGAAAAATTATTTACTACAGCAATCCCAAATACACTGAAAGGAGTATATTGGACTGGAACTGAGCCCTTTGATTTTATTCTGCTGGTGTTGCTCACCATCACTGTGGGTGTTACTGCAGCCACTGGAAGCTGCTGACTTTCTTCTGTCAATCCATAAGACTTCAAACATACAGGAGACATCCTGTTTGTATTAATGAGAAGGATGCTTACAGCACCCAGTGGAACCTGACCCAATATGTGCCCTCAATGCCACCTTGCAGCAGTTCAAAATAGTGCTGGCAAAAGAGGTGAATTATGGGACTTCATGGGAAAAGTGAGGAGAATTCGTTAATCTGTAGGCTCCAAAATTACAACCAAGTAGTGTGGCACTGCCACAAGTAGGGCATTTGTTCTGAATGTCCCAGAGATGTTTCAGATGAGCAGAGACCTATGGGAGAGTGATAATCAAGTACCTTAAAATGGCCAAGCAGAAAAGCACAGGTGAGCATCATTTTGGCAGAGAACAGATACGAGGTATCACCCACTAGAGCTGCACCTGATTTTTAAACCCCTTCTTAAAATCTGAAAAATTTTATTTCTGGTACATGGATGCCCCCTATGAATTATCAGTGTATCATCACCAGTTAAAAGAAAAAGGCAATAAGAACTTCTCTGGCCATTTCTGTCCTGCATAATTATGCTTGAAATTTGGAAAGTCTTCTTTGTTTCAAACAACTGGCCCCGACAATGGACAAAACATTTGTGGCTCCATCAAAACAAACAAACAAAAACCAAAGAATAGGAAAAAAATTGAACAGTGGGAATTACAGGACTGTGTTTGCATCCAGTGGATGATAGGTAGAGAAAAAGGAAAGCAAAATAATGGTTGGAATGACAGGTTTTTATTTATGCCTAGTGAAAGGTAGAATAAAATTAAATCTGTCTTAGATGTTGAGACTATATGAAACAGATATTTGTAATTAGTCCATGGAGAGATGTAGATAGAGGTACTTTTGAGTCCACACAGCTGCTTTTATCATCAGCTGTAGTAGGAAGTAAACTTAACAAAATGAAAGCCATCAGAAGCAATATTGATATGGAATATGCTTTATTCCCTCTTCTTCCTCTTACACAAATTTTAGTTTTTATTAAAGTGATACAGCAATCAAATCAGCTTTCCCCAGCAGGACTCCAGTACATGAAATGAAGCTGAGGACTAAACTTTTATTTTCTTTTATCATATGCTTATAATATGTAATAAAATGTTTTTGATAGAAATAGCATATAAGTCCTTCTGCTGCTCTTTTATTCTTAAAGTTCAGTCTGATATTTGATATTATCCATATTATTTATACCTTGCCTGAAAGAAGGATATCTTGAAGGAGAGTGTGATCAGTCCTTGTTTTCACAGGATTGGCCAGATTAATTTTGCAGACTTGAAATGTTAAAATAATAGGGATAAGCATAATGTGCCCCACTCCAGAGTATGGGATAATTAGCTCCTCCAAGCTTTTGATTTATTTGTTATTTATGTTGTGTCTCGCTTGTGCTTAATCTTGTTCGTGTGTATGTTGTGCTCCGTGAACTGCAGGGCAGCCCAATTGCCCAAGTCTTTCTGTTGTATGAAATGTTTGGTTGTAATTTAGTTTCTGCTTGGCCAGCAGAGGTTTGTGGTAGCATGACACTGCTTGCTGAGTTTATTTTTCCTCTGACCCTTACTGTCAATAGTAAACTTAAAATAGACTTGTATCCCCTCTGGTTTTGCTCTGAAGTCTGCCTGTCAGCCTAGCTGCCACTGATTGTTAGGAAGTTGTTTCTTGTAAGTGATAAATACAAATCTCAAAGGGATATTTAATTTCATTGTTTACTTCTGTGTTCAAACTAAACAAAGGCTGCTTTCTTTGCTCCTGTTTTAAAGAATCATGGGTGTAGTGCTTCAATTTTGAAAGCTTCTCAGTACAATATTTACTAGATTGTAAGTCCTCATGTACTCTCCTGAAAAGACATTTTGAGGGCATGTGCAGCTTCTGGTCCACATCTGGAAAGTAAGTGAATTCTTCTCATCCCTCCTCAGTGTCTCATACACATTTTGATTCCCAAAAGCAGCATTTTTACTTTCTTCCAGGTCTTATCTGAGCAGGTCAGCCAGCACGTTGCTTCGTACTGAAGAGAGTGCCGTAAAATTACCCAGTGGTAATTACCTTACCTTAGTGAAGATTCTCTGACTACAGCGAATTACCCAGCAGACCTCAGTAAAAATTAATTGTGTAAATCTACCCCAGAGGCTGCTTTTGAAGCTTTAAAGTGAAATCAAATCATTTGAACTTCAAACCTAATCATCGTGATCCTAAAATGGCAGCTGTGATGTGATCCGGGCTAATGGACTCAGTGAGATTTTGCTCAAAAGCTGACCACACTCCCAAATGACAGCACTAATAAGCTAAATATGTGTTATGTAAAGAAGTGTCTAGAGAGGCAATTTTGAGTAAATTCTATATTGGCAGACACAGATGTGCAGTGAATTGTTGGTCTGACAAGTCTATGGCTTTCTACAGGCTGTTCCAACATCTTTGTCTGAGAGGCGGTTTCTTCTTCTGTGGGTTGCTATTAGATTCTTTTGCAGTGAGCATCTGAACTTGACTTTAAAATTAGGCAGCTATTTCAAGAGAATGTTGGAATTACTGTCCTGGAAATAAACTTATTGATTTTGCATTAAGTAAACAAAGCACCCTGAGTGCTGCAGACCACAGATCAGCAGATCAGCTGTTCCCTTGTGCAGCCATGCAGAGCACGGGGTGGGTGTGTGTGTGTGTCTAACAACAGTGTGCTACTCTGACACCAGATGTAGTAACAAATGGAGGTTACTCTGATGACAAGAGGGGTCTGGAGTTTCTGCTGGTGTAAAGCAGTGTGATTTTGTCAAAGAACTACGTTACCCAATGCTCACTGAGAGAGTTTAGCCCGTTCTCTTTACTTGGCAGGTTTCAAGTTTTTCTTGAAAAAGAGTTTCTAAAATTGCACATTCTCTACAAAAATGAGTAAAAATGTGTGTGAATATGTGAAAATAAAAGACATTAAATAGTATATCTTGTAGTATACATTCATATAGTGCAGTGCCAAATAAGGCATTACAAATAAAGGCAAGAGAAGGGTCCTGCATAGTTGACTGCTCGACTCTTTTGTCTATGGCACCTGCCTAAAACACTTGGAGCTGCCCATCAGAAAAGTATTTAGAGACAAAAAACTGTCTTCCTTAAGTCTTAATGTTCAATTCTAATGAATTAGTCACATGTTAAATAGGGAAGGTGGCTCTTCAGGGTGGCTCAGCCTGGACTTGCTGTCTTTTCGTGGCTCACAAGGGGCAGATGTGTGCCCATGCAAAAGCACACAAAATGGGACACCTCTTACCTTTTTTTTTTTTTTTTTTTTTAGCTTGTGGTGTGTCTCCCAGAACTACCTCAGAGTTAAGTGGTACACATACTTAAGGAAAAAAAGGCACATTTTCCTTTTTTGGAAGTAGCTTGTACTGTCTTAGCAGACAACACGTTTTTCCAAAGTGAGGAAAATATGAGACTTAAATTAAATTTCCTTCACTGATGCTTGCCTTTTTGGTTTCTGACCAGTAAACAGCATTGTTGGTCATTCTCATTTCCTTGTGACCATCCTTCATTACACTGTGTCACACCCTGAAAGACACACGGGCTAGAAGTAAATTTGGGAACATTTGGTGTGATTGCACACTGCCTCAATCTTTGTATGGACAGTCTGGTAAGAGATACACCCCCAGGGTCAGAAAATGGTTTACTAACTAGGATTATGAGGTGTCACAGCCTTCCAGTTTTTCATTTAACAGGGCACCAAAATATTTAGGCCAGCTCAAATAAACAGAGATAGACTGTGTGTTGAGTAAGGAGTGAAAGTAGTTGGAATGCTTACGAGATTTGATGTTGCCATGAGAGAAAATGTCTGTCTAATGATAACTTTAGTCAATGAGCTTAACCACACAATTCTGTAACTTTTGATACAGTGAAAAGACATGGATTTTCCAAGGGCATAATTCCCTAGGCCCACAAAGAACTTTGTATTTACGCATCCAGGTTCTCAATTCTAAACAAGCATGATTTGCTTTTTTTTTTTTTTTTTCCCCAGCCTAAAAAGCAAGAGGGCTGTATTGTCTGTGTGATGTGCAGACAGGACTTTGGTCTCTCACAAAGCCTCTCTCTCTGATCATAGACAATCTCTGTAAGCCTAAGCAAGCAGGGATTTCCTTCACTTCAGTGAAAACCTGCAAGCTGTTTAGATCCTTTAGAAGCTCATGAGGAAAATCTGGATGTTTTCTTGCTACCTGAGTCTGAAAGAGAGGTGCAGTTTCTTCAACTGATGCTCTCATCCTTTAGAGGTCAACTATATGAGCGGTGTTCCTGGTTTTCTCTTTCCATTAAGATGTTCTGCTGGACTGCTGTGACCTTAGGAACGAGAGAATTTCAATTGTCTTCCAGTTGACTCTGTGTTATTTAAATTTAGCCTTTATATACATTCAGGTTTCTACCCAAGACTCACTCATGTTGTGATACTCAACCAACCCAAACAGGTTTTGATTTTTGTTAGGGTTTTTTTTGTTTGTTTGTTTATTATTATTATTATGTATTTATTCCTGAATCCCACTGTGAATGTTAATATGGGCAATAAATATATCTCATTGTTATTACCATACTTCGAGGACCACCTTTCCATTCTATCTCCCTTAAAGGGGGGATGTTTCTATATTTACCAGTGCAAGACGCAGTTAAAAACTGTAATAATAAGAATGCAGTTTGAAAGCTAAAGTTTCAGGATATTTACATCTCTTCATATTGAATGAAAATTAAATATGAAGTTATTTCATTTAATTATATAGCTCCATAATTATGTAAGCACTGTGTTAATAAGTACAATTATCTTTTTTAAGCTTTTCATATTAGCGAATGCTTGCAAGAAATGAAACATAAAGGATAGTTACTGTAAACAGTAAAGAATGATATCTGAGAACATGGAAGTTCGCTGCCACAATTTGCATGTTTAAATGAGATCAATTAGGTTAATGATGGATGAAAATAAGAAATCCATGATTTAAATGCAAACTAATTCAAAAAACTTTTAAGTCCATTTACTGCCAAACTTTCATCTTTCAAAGGGGATATCTGGTTCAAAGGGTTAATGTACAATCCTGACCTTTACCATCTGGAGGTTTATGTTCAAATATGGTTTACAAGTGAAATATAACCTAATATAATTTATTTCTCCATAAAATCTTCTGTAGAAAATCCACAGAGTGGCTTGACTGTTCCGCTGAGAAACTTTAAAATCTGTTGTGGGCAGACTATTCATGTGCTTGTTGTCTGATTAAGAGAGGGCTCAAGAAGGTTTCAAGGGAAGTTTGGGAGGGGAGGTTTAATAATATTAAAAGTAGGACATTCAGGAAATAAAACAAAAAATCCCATTTCAGAGGAGTAAGCCTTCAGGCATGGAAAAGGCACAACCCATGGTAATAGGACTGAGAAGACAGAGGGCATGGCCGTGCTGGGAAATGGAGCACAGAGAGGTTGATAGAACGTGAGTGTATTAGATGATCTATGTTAGAGATATACAGTGGAAAGCTGAATTTATAGAAAAACTGCAAAACAAGCATTTAAATATACTTGTCATAACTACTTTGTATCAGGTAGCACTAACAAGGCAATAAAGATTGGAATTACAGTCCAGTGTCTGAGACGTTCCACATCAGGCCCCAACTGGTGCAAGAGTTTTTCGGGTACATGACTCAGATCCACGAAGCTCCATGCTACCTTCAAAAACATGGTTAAGATATCTAGCCTAGACTTGGTGTCGTTTCAAACGAGATCCTTTTAGAAGGAGACTGAAAATTACAGAATATGTAGTAGTTCACACCCCAGGTTACCACTCTGGTCACCTTCAGCCTAATGACAGATGGACAGAGCTGTTTCAGGCCTTCCCCACAGAACATTTTATTTCCAAAACTAGATACTATCAAGCAGGTGAGACAGTTTGGAGGAAAACATGTAGAGATCAGTATCAGAACCTCACAGGGAACAGAAGCTTGACCTTCATGAGTGTGTAGAATATATTTATAAGAAGCAAGTCAAATTTTCATGCCCCAATGCTACTGCTTAGTTATTTTTATACAGACTAAACTTTCACGGTGCCCACTATCTGATATGAATGTCAGAGAAAGGTTTGAAGGGGTATTTGGGAATGCTGAGCATCCAGAGCTCGCTCTTACTCCTTCAACAGTTTTGGATGTGCTACAATTCTTAAGTCATATTCAAGATAATTTAAGTCAGACATAACAGAACAGTGAAGGCCTTAAGCAAAAGAATCTGAGGATTTCAAAGATGAAATTATATTGAAAGGTCATGTGCTGTCTCAAAGTTAGGCATTTCTTGAAAATATCTGTGGTTTAGGCTGAAGGCTTTTCTTTGGCTTGTTTGGGGTTTGGGGATTTATTTTTGTGTGTGTGCGTGGTTTTTCTCTTTATTCCTCTTAGATGACATGGCAAACATGAGATAAAATATAAATAAGTTGGAAAATGCCCGTTGTAAGGCAACAGAGATGTTAAATGGAACAGGTTGTTTAGTCTGAAAAAGTGACATGGCTGAAATAATTAAACAAGATGAAAACTGTAAAACTAAGCTTCGTTGCTTGCACTCACTGAAGAAAACAGAAATGATTTACCAAAGAAAATATTATTTCTACCTTATCATTCATGTGTGCATGGGACTTAATGGATAATTAAGAGACCAATGACCCATTCTGCAGGAGCATGTAAAGGGGAGTAGCTGTTACCTGGTGCTGTGTTCCTGAGGGGGCACACATTTAGAACTGTAGAGACAGTGCCCCTCTGTCCACCACTTCATTCAGCAGGGTCTAATGATGTGTCCAACACTGCTCAGATTTGTCTCTGCCCCTTTTAAGACCAAGCCCAAAGTGGGTGAGAATGATCAATGAGCACGTTAAGTGACAAAGGAAGGGTAAGGTTATAACACCTTTGAAATGGAGCGGAGAGGAACGTGGAGCTTTGGCACTGAACCTCCATCTGCTCTTTCACTCTCCCAAAACCCCAACCCACACATTATGTACTAGCACGTTTTACTGACCTTTTTTTTTTTTTTTGGTTGTTTTAATAATTGTGGTGAAGGAGACTGGTATGACCGACAGGTGAGATGTTGAAGCAAGTACTGTGAATATTTTTAACGAAGTAGTAGATAATCAGTGTTCACGGAATCAGTAACCTAAATGGTTTCCTGCAAGATTGGTGCTTGAATTCAGGCACTCATGTATTAAGTGTCAGGATGGAATATTTCACTGATCAATCTTTCTATTCCCCCACACTGTCATCTGGCTTGTTGTTTTGCATTCAGGAGAGTGCTTTTACAGTCCTCTGGTACAAACTGTTATTACTTTTTATTTCAACAAACATAGTTTTAAAATAAATTAAACCAGATGAAATTAAGGGTGACATAATAGCGATCAAAGAATCTCAGGAAACAAAGGGACCATATGCTGTTTCTGGTCCTACTTGACTGTAAAGCAGTTTTTAAAGGACTGTAAAAAGAAGATACTGGAATATCCATGCAGATATGGTACTGAGTACTCACTTTTATCAAACATAAGTATTTAGAGAACTATCATAAAGCTTAATTTTACAGTATTGTTGGATACTTTTACTGAGATTAAGTACCATTGCTTGACACAATCTCTTGGACTAGCTTGTCACACCCACAAATACCACTAATAAGATAATCTGTCAGATACATAATACTGAGTTTTGCTGTCATTTGTTTAAGCAATGTATTATTCCTTCTATTCTGAAGCAGAGCATTAAACTTACTGTATCTCCCAGGGTACTTTGATGAAGTTTGCCAGTGCAGACTAGCTTCACAGGAAAGTCTTTTGCTTATTCAAATCAGTAGGGCACAGACAGAAGCTGTGCTGCTTGTCCTTTACAAAGTAAGCTGAGTTTTGGGGAGTGCTGATTCACAGCTGTAGGATGTATAGAGCTGGTAAGTGTAAAAGCTATTAAAAATGGTGAGCACTTCCACAGAGCTGATTAGAGCACTCCTCTCTCTTCTTTCAGATCTCATTTGGGATATCCAATCTGATGTTTCTTTTTCTGCATATTAGAGTGGTTTGTCCTTGGAAATTACTTATAAAGTCTTTTTTTTTTTTTTTTTTTTTTTTTTTTTTTTTTTTTTTTTTTTTTTTTTTTTTTTTTTTTTTTTTTTTTTTTTTTTTTTTTTTTTTT